>NW_020525761.1:0-78759 GCF_003368295.1 Carassius auratus
CATCAGCATAACAGTGAAAAATAACACCATGTTTCCTGATTATATCTCCCAAGGGTAACATATAAAGCATGAAGAGTAGTGGCCCTAAAACTGAGCTTTGAGGTACTCCATACTGCACTTGTGATCGATATGATACATCTTCATTCCACTGCTACGAACTGATGGCGGTCATATAAGTACGATTTAAACCATGCTAATGCATTAATGCCAAACAAAGTGTTCAAGTCTATGCCAAAAGAATGTTGTGGTCAATTGTGTCCAAATGCAGCATTAAAGATCTAATAGAACTAATTGAGAGATACAACCACGATCAGATGATAAGAGCAGCAACTCTAATGATACGGTCTAAATCCTGACTGGAAATCCTCACATATACCATTTTTCTCTAAGAAGGAATATAATTGTGAGGATACCACATTTTCTAGTATCTTGGACAGAAAAGGGAGAAATCAAGATTGGTCTATAATTAACTAGTTCTTTGGGGTCAAGTTGTGTTTTTTTTTTTTTTTTATGAGAGGCTTAATAACAGCCAGTTTTGAAGGTTTTGGGGACATATCATAATGACAAAGTGGAATCAATAATAGTCAGAAGAGGACCTATGACTTCTGGAAGCAACCTCTTTTAGGAGCTTAGATGGTATAGGGTCTAACATACATGTTGTTGGTTTTAGATTATTTAACAAGTTTATACAATTCTTCCTCTCCTATAGTAGAGATGAGTGGAACTGTTCCTCAGGGGGTCTATAGTGCACTGGCTTTGATACTGTAGCTGACGGCTGAATGGTTGCAATTTTATCTCTAATAGTATCGATTTTAGAAGTAAAGTAGTTCATAAAGTCATTTACTGCTGTGATGTTGGGAAATGTCAACACTTGTTGAGGCTTTATGTTTCATTAATTTAGCCACTGTATTGAATAAATACCTGGGGTTATGTTTTGTTTTTTTCTAAAGAGAACAAAAGTAATCGGATCTAGCAGTTTTTAACATCGTGCTTGCAAGTTCACACACCACTTTAATGTTATTTTTAGTGATCTCCGACTGGAGAAGTCGAACATCATTAGCGCGGCATGAATAACAATCTTACTGTATTTACGAGCGTGTGAACAGAGCTGACCAGTCAAAGAAACACAAACAACAGAACAAACAGAGCAGAATTAAGTTATTAGAGATTAAGAACGTCTTTGAAGCATGTGTATATTAATGTTATAAAACATTCAATATTCACACCTGTATATAGCTTATGTGCATGAGCTGATATGCAAAGTCCACTGAATAGATTAATCATGCGGTGACACAGATGTAACCCTCAAGGGCACCTAAGTTGTGGTATTGAAGGTGGAGAGAGAACTGTACATGCACTCCCCCCACCCACAATTCCTGCCGGCCCGGGACTCGAACTCACAACCTTTTAATTGCGAGTCCGACTCTCTAACCATTAGGCCACGACTTCCCCACGGAAGTGAGGAAACAACAACATGGTGAGGAAACAGGTAGAAACAAGGACAAGAACCAGGCATGTACACAGAGAGCTTCAAGCAACAATCTGAAAGACAGGGCAATAAATAGGGAGCAGGTAATGAGTGATAGATGTGGCTGAAGAACAATTAACGGAGACGCCCACATGAATCTCATGAATGACGCACAAATCTCAGCATTCACTGCACAGAGCAAATTGTGTTCATAATCGCAGACAATATAATTGTGCTATAATGAAATAGAAGAAATCTGTCCAGCGATTATGAAAGCTGTTTGTGTAACTTGTCAGTGAACTGCAGCTCTGTGTAGTAAATGCTGCTCCATTTGGAAGCATTTGAAAATACCACATTTAATAACGTTTTCTTACTCCAAGCTCACTTCATAATGTCAGTCTAATGTTTTAAATAAATCTTTCTGTGAGACGATGTGGCTTCTTACACAGAATAAGGCACACAACAAATTTCATAGTATTCTAAGTAGTGATAAAGGCTATGTCGATTAGCATTGCATTATTATATACTTTATTATATTAAAGGCTAACGTTACGTCAAAAAAAGGGGTTCAAATACACATTCAAATATTCAAAATAATACCTGCTTTATTGACTTATTGTAACTTGTTTGGATATAATTAGAGAAAGGGTGGGTCCTGCACCCTGATATTTGTGAACTTGGAAAACATATGGCCGGTCCTATTTTGTTTTTGTGACAGAAATGACAGGCAATAGAAAGAGAGAGAGAAATATAGAGCTTGTGATAATGATTTAGTTTATACTTTTTGTAAACCTTTTATTTGAAGAATTGTGGTGCTTGCACGACTTTCTCTCTTAAAATAATGTAAGGGGAATTTATATTTGTATTGATTTATTCTCAGTTTATTAATACACTGAGAATCTTTTATACCGCCATCATATTAAATGCAAACACACATACACAAACATTGTGATACAAAAAAAAATAAATAATAATAATTAAAATAATTTATTATGTTTATTTCTCATCAAAACATGTTTTTATCACAGCTCCCATACAGAGAGAGAGAGAGAGAGAGAGAGAGCATTACAGACTGCAACCTGATACCGTGGTCACATACCACACAGACACGTCCAAATGAGTCCGGATATGGGAGTAATCTACAAACACATCCTTCAGGGAGCTCATTCAACACTTCGTCACTAAACAAATAACAGATTTCAGCCCCCTGGAGCTCAAAGGATGGCACATGATTTTCACACTCAGCAGGGTCCACATATGGATATAATTATTAGGGCAAAGGGTACATATGGACATAATTAATAGATCAAAGATCAAACTCATCAATCATGTTTGACATTTGCTGACAGGTATTGCTACTAATGTTGATAATGTGACTGAAATCAAAGCAGAACATTCAGTTGTATTGGTGAGTGTTCAGTTTATTTCACATGACTCTCAAGCACATTTAGTAGTGTTTAGCTAGTTAGAGTATAAACCATATCATCTGTTTTATTACCAAAGTTTGCAGAAAAGGAGTAGAAGTGAATGTTCTGGTGGACAGGTACATCTGCAGGATGTCAGCAAAGGGTAGACACTGATACACTTTATATACATATTATCAATGGAATGTTCAAAGACATCCATCACATGTTTACGTAGGGAAACAACTGAAAAACTGGCGCTGGGACACAAAAACTGATTAGGTGGTTAATGGCCTCTTATTCACAGGACTCAGTTGAATTTGGTTAAAGTTTACTTTCAAAATGTAGTCTTTTGTTTCAGTTATTTTGTAGTTGATTGTCCACTTCATCCAGCACAGTTTGGTCTCAGTGTTCTTGTTTGTTTTACTGACTGAGAAACTGCTTCAGGTGATTCGACATAGACGGTGAACCACCTCCAGGTAAAAGTAGCCTAATCTTAGAGTAATCTTTTAACTACACACATCATAAACCCCTTATTTTTGTAATTGGAATGTTCTAATTATTTCATTATTTTGTTTAAATTCCACGGTTATTCAAACAGTAAGTAAATTATAGACTGAAAGCTAGCAAATATTTTACATTGTCACAATATCACTAGTCTAGCATGTTTAAGCACTCTCAAACAGCTTACATTATTATCACTGAAGCTGCCTACATTGTGAAATTAATCTCTTACATACATTGTACATCTTCACTTTGTTGTTTATGTTGAGAAAATTCAGGATAGACTTCAGTCAATTCAGAAATCAGTCAGTAAGTGCACGCACTGAACAAATCTCCAGCTTTTCAGCATTGACTCAGCTGAACGCTTCTGATTGCTCATTGCATTCATAAACAGAATTGTGTGTTATTGCTTAAAATGTGCAACAATGTAAAATGTGTAAAAATAAATATGATGTCATATGCTCATATAATGCCGCAATCAACACTTTTCAGTTAATTTTCACTTTATTTGTGACATTGTCTGTAACAATTAATAGTTTAAAAGTCTAATTCTGTATAATTTCAAAAAACAACCCACTAATACTGATTTGCTCATTAATTTCCATCCATCCGTTCTCCAAACCACCTGTCATCTGCAGAGTCAAACTTGTTCTTAAATTTTACTTTCCTATATCATGATTTGTTTTTGTTCTGTGACACAAATTAATTGAGTTTTCAATCAGTTCATTGAGTAATATGAGTGTTACAACAGAAAAACTGCGACAGCAAGGAGACGGCCACCAAAATCACACACTCAACAGACCACCAACCCCTCAAACTCACCTTTACAGATCAACGCACACAAGGCTGCTGGCCCAGATGGCATTGGTGCAGAGCAGATTGGAGGGGTCTTCACAGACATTTTAACCTGTCCCTCACCCAAGCAAAACTCCTCCCCAATATGCCTGAATGACTTCTGCCCCGTAGCACAGACCTATTGTCATTAAGTGCTTCGAGTGACTGGTTCTAGCACACCTCAAAGTCTGCCTCCCACCCACACCGATTTGCCTACCGTAGCAATAGTAGCACAGATGATGCAGTATGCACAGTGCTGCACTCTGCATTCACACACTTGGACAATAACAACACATATGTACGGATGTTGTTTTCTGACTTCAGCTCAGCATTAAACACCGCCATTCCCTCCAAGCTGACCACAAAACTTGGAGACCTAGACATTAACCCCCTTCTGCAACTGGATTATGGACTTTCTGACCAATAGACCTCAGCATGATCGGTCAGGCCACACCTGCTCCACCACCATCACACTCAACACCGGCGTACCACAGAGCTGTGTGCTGAGCCCATTCCTCTACTCCCTCCTTGTGGACATGCATGGAAGCATGCATGAACCCATCCACATTAACGGAACGGTTGTTGAACGTGTGTCCAGCTTCAAGTTCCTGGGAACCATTATCTCGGAGGACCTGTCCTGGACCACAAACACCTGCAGCCTGGGTCAAGAAGGCTCACCAGAACCTCTTCTTCCTCAGGACACTGAAGAAGAACCAGCTGTCTTCAGCCATTCTGGCGAACTTCTACCAGTTTGCGATCGAGAACATCCTGACCAGTTGCATCACAGTCTGGTATGGGAAGTGCTCAGTGGCTGACCTCAAGGCACTGCAGAGGGTGGTGAAAACTGCCCAATGCATCACAGAGACAACACTTCCTGCTATTGAGGACATCCAGAGGAAATGCTGTCTACGTCGAGCTTGCAGCGTTCTCAAGGACTCCTCTCACCCTGACCACAGACTGTATAACACAAGGACCAGCAGACTCAGGAACAGCTTTTTCTCTACACCTGTCTCCTTACTGAACTCTGTCCTCTGATAACCCCCCCCCCCACACCATACACACAGACTCCTCACCCCTCCTCATCACTACATCTGGTTTTCAAAGAAGCAAAAACAGTTAACTTGTTATTACTTGCACTACTGTCTGTTTAGATTACTGAGTAATCCATTTGCCCACTTTTTACTCTCCATTGCACTAGTGTAAATGATATGATAATAATATGTTCATAGTTTCAGCTTATAGTGTACATACACTTATTACATAAGTGATTTTTTGTTTATTTTATAAGCCTCTCAGGTCCAGTATCAGTAGGTGTATCAAGAGACACTGACCACTGCTGGACATATGGAGGAGCAACAGGTGAAAATAAATTGAGACACAAAACTACTCCTGGACAACTGAATATGAATGCAAGTGAATATGAATGCAATTTAAGATCTTTTCACTCATAAGACCATTGAAATGTCTTTCTGTCCTACTGGGTTCAGATGATCTGGAATAAAGTGCTTGAGTTATATGGACTACTACTATTATGCTTTAATATTATGATTCTGAACTGATACTTTAATAATGCTTCTTTGTCCAGAGGATGAGTAAATGGTGACAGGAGTTTTCCTGACTGAACTCTCCTCTTTATTTGTTATTTCATTCATATCATGTAAACCAGACAGTGACAAATGAGCTCTGGGTTTATGTAATGCTGTTTAGCAGATCATATGATGTTTTATTAACATGTGGAGTTTTTACTGCAGTCGTAACTATGACAAACACACACAAACATACATGTTTGTATGATCATGTATTTGTTAGGCTAATGATGCCTGTCAGTACTGAAAAATCAAAGAAAGGAGTTATTTGCATAGAGTCATGTTTTCATTGACCAATGTTCAGGATGAAGATTAATTTGAGCTGGGATCTGCAATGTATTTTCTTCTTGTGTTAACACACATCAACCAGTCTTTATTATATTTATATTATAAATGAACTAGTTTAGTTACATTTATATTTTGCAATAGTATAGTTTTATTAATGCCTTTTATTTGACATTTTGAACTGATATCAGTGAAAGGTAATCATAAAGCAATTTATAAGAATTTGTCACTGTTTTTCCAACTGTCATTTTTTTTTATTTGTTTACTACTGTCTTCATTTTATTAATATTGTTCATATATATATATATATATATATATATATATATATATATATATATATATATATATATATATAAGTTGTATGTCAAATGTTATTACATTGAAAACCTACTGTTTCATAAATAAAAAGAGCAACACCAGTGGGACTCGAACTTCATCACCATCACCATATATAGAGCACACACATCATCTGAAGCTACAGATCTATAACGTGCTACTTACCTGTCTTATAGTCCTGTGTGCCATGGTCACTGTTCTTCTAGCCTCTTCCAAGTCAATTTTCAGTCAGTGTAACAAAGGCCAGCCAGTAGGTGCTGTGCAGGTAAACCTCACTCCTAGTTGCTAGTGGCTGCAGTCTTTAGCCTCCTTGTTGATCCGTCTTCCTCCCATGCCGGATACCCGGGTTCAAGACCTACTCTGAACAAGAACGAGGTGTGGCGGTAAGGACCCGTGGGAGAGGGGTTACATTGGTGCTGTGACCAGGATGATAGTGAAGTTTAGGGGAGTGAGTATAAGGTCAGGCATTAGGTGCTGTGCGTTTTAACCTCACTCCCCTGATCTCAAGAGACATTCTAGTGGTTGCAGTCTTTGGCCTCCTTGTTAGTGCGTCCGCTTCCCATGCTGGAGACCTGGCACTTAGACACTTAGAATTTAGGTCCGCCTGGGCCCTAAGTTGCATTGGGCAGCAAGTTTCCTCCAACTTGAATGATTGGACAAAAACATTTTCAGCTTCACCCCATGAAATGTTGAAGCTATAATATCTTTAATAAAGGTACAACACAAAGTTGTTCGTGATCGGCCTTGATTTCTTTTGACGTAGGGTGGTTTCCATATGAGTGCAGTTTTTGCATTTCTAGAAGGTACTACTCAAAGGATGTGGCCAGCATATCTTAGTTGGTTTTCGGTGACAACTTCTTGGAGTGGGCGAGTGTCAGTATGATGATAAATCTCATCATTCCTGATATGGTATCAGTAAGACACACACAGAATTCTGATATCCCTCTCATTTAACCTGGGTTTTAGTTGTACTTGTGTGCAAAGCCCTATGTTGGCTGCCTCTTTTTCCAGTCTCTTTGTCATTCCTTGAATGTTCTTCCGTGTTGTTCCAAGTAGGGCAATGTCATCAGCAAAATTAAGGTTTTGCTTGATTTTGCTTCATGGTCTTTTTTTGTCAGCATTACCTTGCCGTTGTTATATTTGATGGGAACTCCTTGTCCACTTTTCATTCTTATCAGGTCTTGTCGCGTTATGTGAACCACATAAAAACATATTAAACAAACAAACAAGTTCTTTGAAGTTTTCAAGCTCATTATTGATTTGTGTTTCAGATTACTTTGTCACTGGGGTGTGCTTTTGTTTAAGAGAGGGAAATTAAACTGGTGAAAAGCAGGTGATAGTGATTAATGTGGACTGGACAGAGGGCAATGGAAGTTTAAAAGCAATAGCAATTCCACCAGAAGTGAACCCTTCTTGAAGCACTGCGATCAAATGAGTCTCTCACTTCACTAAAACAATACAAGCCTTGTTGTGGCGCTCCAGTTGGAAGTACCTGATGTTCTCGACAAACGCTTTGAAGCCTCTGTGTCAGGCAAAACATCAGTAGCAAGTACCTCAAGTTGTAAACCAGTCTTACGTTATCTCAACATTTGTCTAATGTTCATGTGTGTGCACTCTCTATTAACCATATAGTCTATTATCATCTACAACAATCTGCAATATCCTACTTTACTGGTTTCCAGTGGTAAATTTGTTAAAGGGGTAGTTCACCCAAAAGCTAAAATTCTGTCATTAATTACTCACGTTATGGCACGTGCAGAGGGGGGTGAGGAGGGTGCTTGAGCATCTGCCCTTTTTAACCTGTATGCCCAAAGTGACCTTTTGTCAAGGCAATATTGTTATTTAATTTTTTTGCAATTAAACGCCATTTTGTCAAGTCAAGTCAAGTCACCTTTATTTATATAGCGCTTTAATTATACAAAATACATTGCGTCAAAGCAACTGAACAACATTCATTAGGAAAACAGTGTCAATAATGCAAAATGACAGTTAAAGGCATTTCATCATTGAATTCAGTGATGTTGATTCAGTGATTTTTTGAAGGCCTGCCCAATCTAACTATTAGTAAAATTAAAGAATAATAATCTTATTAATAAATAAAAGTATCAACGAGATGATGAACTCATCTGACAATTTCATACTGAACAATCCCTCACATTCAGACACCTTAAGTAATTTAGTGCGCTACCAGGATGCCTTCATAACATCTGCGGCTGCAGATAAGTGGAGTTATCAGCGGAGCGATGTGCTTGTATACAGTACTTGTATTACTGAAATGTTATTATTTTACAAGAACGACGTGAAGAGAGCATGCACAGCTTTTGTTCATATTGCTGTTTGTAGCCTGTGGAAGTAAGGTTAGCTGCATCAAGGGGCTATAATATATATATTTTTTTCAATATGTTCCCAATTACATTTTTATGATCAGTTTATAAAGGCTAATACAAACACATTTTCTCAATTTTTATCATAGAATAAGGCAGGAAATATATTTTAAAGTTTCTATAGGCTACTAAATGATATGTCAATCATTACTGCATTATTCATATAGTTTATTCTACAGCATCTAGTACTTCAGCTTCATTCATCACACCCAAATAAAAACTTCAGTGTTTTACAAATTTAGGAGAGAAAGATCGAAACAAACCTTTCACTGCATCTAAACCAACAACATGGCAATTAGATCCTGTACCCACAAAATGACTGCAAGAGTTGTTACCTGTAGCAGAAGAAACGCTTCTCAATATTATTAACTCAGCGTTATCTGTAGGTCACGTCTCAAAACCATTCAAGCTGGTGGTTATTAAGCCTCTTATTAAGAAACAACAACTAGATCCTACATACCTCTTTCAAATCTTACATTAGAATAAGTTGTATCTGCACAATAGTGTTCCTTCTTGCAAAAAAAAAAAACAAAAAAAGTATGAAGATTTTCAGTCACGCCCCACCATAACACAGAAACTGCTCGACTGCTTCTATCTCTCCTGGTGTTTTATACTCTCTCCGCGCCATTTACTGAAACAAGGAACAGGTGTTGATAGTTTTTGCCCAAACCAGAGGGTGAACTCCCGTCCCAGGAGATAATAGCGGAGGGTGAGGACGGCCCATCTGATAGCAAGGCACTCTTTCTCTATGGTGCTGTACTTAGTCTCTCTCTTCCAGAGCTTCCGGCTAATGTACAGCACCGGTCGTTCGTCCCCCTCTATCTCCTGGGACAGGACTGCCCCCAGCCCCCTGTCCGACGCGTCTGTCTGCAACAGAAAAGGGAGAGAAAAATCAGGAGAGTGTAACAACGACCCGCCACACAGAGCAGCCTTGACCTGGGTAAAGGCCTGCTGGCATGGCTCCGTCCACTGGACCGTATCTGGCACCTCCTTTTTAGTAAGGTCAGTCAAAGGGCTGGTGAGGTCCAAATAATTAGGAATAAACCGTCTATAATATCCCGCCAGCCTCAAGAACTGCCTTACCTCCTTTTTGGTCTTGGGACTCGGGCAGGTCGCAATAGCGGGTGTCTTATCAATTTGGGGATGCACCATGTCAAACATAGCACCTAATTCAGCCTGAACTACTTTTTTCTTGTGCTCAGGTAAGCGATACGGCCGGCTGCGAACTACCACACCCGGCTCGGTCTCGATATGGTGCTGAATCAGGTTAGTACGGCCCGATAGGGGTGAGAAGATGTCGGCAAACTCTGCCTGTAATTTCGTTAAATCAGTGAGTTGGGACGGCGAGAGGTGATCTCCACCTGGAGCCAGGGCGAGGGATCGTGGTTTGATATTCACCTCTGGTCCGAGATCATCCTCCCCCCCAATCACCGTTGCCAACATCACTGATTCCGCCTCATTCCATTTTTTTAGGAGGTTGAGGTGAAAGATCTGACTGGACCCGTTCCAATCGGACCGTATTACCTCATAATCGAGATCTCCGCCTTGTCATGCGACCTCAAGGTGGAGGCTTGTGGGACCTCTCGCACAGCGAATAACAAGGGCTTTAGCCACCTATCCCAATTTTTGGCATCTTCATGAACGAACTTACGGATCATGGATTTAAGTGTGCAATTAAACCGTTCGAGCAGGACGTTGGTTTGTGGGTGATAGACGCTAGTTCGAATCGATTTAATGCCCAACAATACGTACAGTTCGCGTAGCGTACGTGACATAAACGCCGTGCCCTGATTGGTGAGGATTTCTTTTGGAACCCCCACCCGGGAGAAATTGGGCATCCGCAACACTTTCAGCGGAAATGTTGCGGAGGGCCACTGCTTCAGGATATCGTGTTGCATAATCAACTATGACTAATGCAAAGCGATGTCCTCATGCCGATCGCTCTAATGGCCCGATGAGGTCCATACCTATTCTCCATAATAACTCCATAATAATAATAATAATAATAATAATAATAATAATAATTCTGTTTCTAATTCCAGAGTGATTAAGATGTTTAACTTTTCTTCAACTTTAAAAGTTTTTTTTTTTTTTTTTTCAAAACTGTATCATGGCATTTGCTGCTATCAATACAGAAGCATCTGTTTCAGATTTACACGTATCAGCAAGGAGCACAGCCATAGTAAAAACCGTACTCCATGTGCCCCTTTTATACTTTTAGCATAAGGCCCTGCTCCAAATCATATATGAACTGCTGCTTTATGATGCCTTTAGGTTATACGAATGAACAAAACAATGAAAAGCGATCAAATTTGAATACAATTTCACAAGATTTATGTAATATATTGCATATAAAATTTCCATCCATTTGGATTAGACGGTTTAATAAACTTAAAATCAGGCATAGTTTTCAGTCATACATAAAGTCAATGAAACAGATCAGAATTTTTTAATAGTACTAACTTTGATAAAATAATTTTATTTTAGTCTCATAGGTTGTGCCTTCATAACGGTTAGAGTGTTCGACTTGCAATCCAAGGGTTGCAATTTGAGTCTCGGGCTGGCAGGAATTGTAGATGGGGGGAGTGAATTTTACAGCACCCTCTCCACCCTCAGTACCACGAATGAGGTGCCCTTGAGCAAGGCACCGAACCAGTGTTGCCAGATTGGACATGTCCAATTATCGTACCAAAAGTTCAAAATTATCGTATTTGGAAGAAAATTATCGTACACGATTCAGAAGAGTTATTTATCTATTCTAAACCAACAACATTTTGACACAACCTGCAAATTACCACAATAGATAACTAGACGTATGGTTGGACGGAAGCAGTTCGACAAAATACTATCCCATTATTTTCAGTGACTGTCTGCATTGCGGCACATATTAAAACATTAAAATAATTTTTAACACTTGCTTTGTCGCGTCCAGTGTAGAATGAATTTTAGAAGAAAAATTGCGTGGTGAGGTTAACTCCACATCTGAGCTGCTGTCATCGGAATCCTGCGTGTTGCCAGATGTTAAAGGGGTTCTTGCTGTCATGGACCGCAACAGTGCTCTATGACTCTTATTATGCTCTATGTCATTCTTAACACACCCTTAGGTGCACACGAACACATTTAGAGTGTCTGTAATGAGCCAATTTCGTGTATGAGTAAAGAAGCCCTATGACTGCAACTACCAACATTAAAATTTTCATACAATTCTGAAATTATCGTAATCTTGCATATTGTACTGTACAAATTAAAGATTGTTCTTTATTGTTTTATATAGTTATAAAAGCTTTTTAATCAAGAGCAGTGAGTGATTTCTTTGTTGTTGCTGTTCGATTTATATAAAGACTGTAAAATAATGCACTGATACAACAGGCATACGCTCAGCCGGCTATGTCTACTGTAGGATACTTACCAAGATGGGCATTTTGACATTTTTTGTGTGAATTTGTCCATTTAAACGCAATAACTACTACAGAGAGATCTTAATATTTGCGCGCATTCTGAGGCGCGGGTTTGCGATGAGCACATGCACAATTCTTCTCACTGCACGCGAACTCGCTTCCTTTGGCTCTTAAATGTTTAAACTGACAAAGCTTAAATGAGTTTAGTTTAAACACATATTAACGTGTGCTGTTCAGATCTCATCTGTGCTGGCGCGCTGTAAGCACCCGGGTGATTATGGAATAAATGACTGCTCATGTTCCAGCATTAATTCACATTGATCAAGAGTGAATGGTTTGTCCAGGGTTTTTTTTTGCTCCTAGATTTTTTTTTTGCACTATTGTTGTATTGTCTGGGAACATACTGTGGATAATTAAGGCTAAATTTTACTAAACACTCTTGCTAAATGGGGGTAAGCACACTTACTTTCTCATTTCATTATAATGAATCGGCTCAAAGGACTCATTAGGTAGCGAATCGGACTTTAGCGGATGTGTTGTGTGGTAATCCCGGCAGGACATTGCAAAATATTTGTCAACACACACACACACAAACAAACAAACAAACACTTCATAACTGGATTTTTTGCGTTTATTTAAAGTTATGTCAGCTGCATGTGTTGTCGGTGCGCACCAACACATGGTGACCTCTTAGATCTGGGAGGAGGTGCTTCAGTGCACGATAAACTGCTAGCATTTCTAGACAATTGATATGCCATGTCAAATGGTGACCACTCCACAGACCAAGGGCAGGGTGGCCAATCATGACTGCACCCCAGCCAGTGAGGGATGCATCTGTTGCTAATATTACATGGCGACAAGAAGCTCCCAGCACCGGTCCCCGATTCCAGAACCAAGGTTTCTTTCACATGTCTAAGGCACGGAAGCAGCGCCGCGTGAACTTGATAGTGCGAAGTGGATTGCCCCTCGGGGAAAATCCCTTGGTCTGAGCCACCACTGTAGGGGTCACATGTACAGCAGGCCAAGATGTATCACGTTGGATGCAGCTGCCATCAGACCAACAATCTTTGAAACTGTTTGACAGTGAGTGGCTGGCCTTCTCTGACTCTCTCGACTGAGATGAGGATCGACTCGATACGAGCAGGGGACAATCGTGCCTGCATCACAGTCTAATCCCATACTACGCCTAGATAGGTGGTTCTTTGAACCAGAGAAAGTACACTCTTCTTGGCATTCAGTCTCAAACCCAGCTCCCTCATATGTGCGAGAACATCATCTCTATGCCGAGCCGCAACCTGCTCTGACTGAGCTAAGATCAACCAATCATTAATATAGTTGAGAATGCGGATGCCCTGCATGCGCAGGGGAACCAGAGCCGCATCTACCCATTTTGTGAACGTGCAGGGTGAGAGTGCAAGGCCGAAAGGAAGTACTCGATATTGGTAGGATATGTGGAAGTATGCATCTTTGAGATCAATTGTGACAAACCAGTCCTCGGACCTGATCTGAGCTACAACATGCTTGATCATGAGCATTTTGAACTTCAATCTCATAACTGAACGATTTAAGACCCTCAAGTCTATAATCGGACGTAACCCCCCATCCTTCTTTGGAACAATGAAATACCGGCTTTAGAACCCGGACTCCCAGTCTTGAGGAGGGACCACCTCGATGGCCTCCTTCTCTAATAGGGTTTTCACTTCCTGTTCCATAATCAGACCGTGCCTGGGTCCGACTATCGTCGGAATGACCCCATTGAATCTTGGCAATGCAGAGCCAAACTGAATTCGGTAGCCTTTATCTACTGTATGCAGGACCCATTGAGATACATTTGGCAGTAGTTTCCATGCTGCTAAATAATCTATTAAGGGAATCAGTCTCTCGAGACTGACCTCTGGTGTTAGAGGCCCAGAAGGGGCGGCGAGCATTTCAGCTCCGCTGCGCCCTGGAACTCTGGCAGGGTTGGCAGAGCGGCCCCCAGAGGGCACTGAGGTGACACAGGCACCGTGTAATGCGGTATACGCCACTCTACTCCAGTAGGGGCCGCCCTCTGCAGTCGTGACCGAAACGTGTCAGGATTTCTTAACCGAGGGCATCACAAGCTGAAGTACGGCCCTCAGATCCACTTTAGGCACCTATATTTAATGCGAACAAACAATCAGACGAGTAAACGCGGTCTGCCTTATTGATATGATTCATATCTAACTTCTCATAGTCAGATAGATACTGAATTTAATTCCTCAGAATTAATGCAGTTAACCAATCAGACGAGTAAAGACGGTCTGGTTTTTGTAAGATTTACATCAAAACTGAAAATGATGTAAAACACGCGTTGCCGAGCCGCTTTGTCACACAAACAATATTAATCGTTGCATTTCAGTTACGAACAACAAATTTGACACCAAATTTGACAATCTCTTCTCCTAATTGAAATTGTCAATAATTGTTCTAGTGGTGTTAATGTTGAAAGCTGTTCTGTGAAGTACGGCCCTCAGATCCACCTTAGGCTGGGAAAACCCTAGTTCAGAGCATTGCTTCAGCCTCTGGTCCGGACGCAGGGGAAGCCCGGGTGCTTTGTCACACAAACAATATTAATCTCCTCGAAGATAAGTAGCTGCAGCTGCGAGTTCACAGAGGGGGAAGGAACCGCTGCGCGTGTTTCCGAACCTCGAGAATGAACTCTAAATCTAGAGAATACGGGTGGAGATAGGCAGAGCCGTCTTCGCTGCATACTTAGATCTGCGAGAAGCACAGTCAGCCCCCTTATTTTTTTTTCCGAGAGCTGACTGCATGAGCTGCGCTCCTCATTAATGCTGCTCATTATACAGTTAGGCATAATATGCTTGTGAAATTGATGCTTGTGTAACTGTTTGTCTGTGCATCTGATGTTTATGCAGCTTATGTTTGTGCAACTGCGAGCTCATCGACGCCCTCTGTTTCAATCTCCTCTGAGAAAAAAAGGCGGTGCGTCATGGCCGTCACTCGGGGGGGAAGGACCGCAACACTTGGGCTTCTGGAGATCGGGCAGATCGGCAGATCTTGCGGGTGAGGTAGGAGATAGGGACGTGCCCGTCTCCATACCCTCCAGCAGATCTTATCTGCGAACCCAGAGAGTCCTGTAGCCGATCTGACTCGAACCAGACAAATTAAAGAGTCGATCAGGGCTGTGGTTGAAACATGAGCCAAATTCCTCAGTAAGGCAACAGGAATTCATAAAACATTCTGTGCCACAAGTCCCAAGCAAGATAACCAACCAACCAACTTTTTCACAGAACAGCTTTCAACATTAACACCACTAGAACAATTATTGACAATTTCAATTAGGAGAAGAGATTGTCAAATTTGGTGTCAAATTTGTTGTTCGTAATTGAAATGCAATGCTGGACATCACATGTAAAACCAATACAAAGTTATACACCATATCCTTAACCCCTTTACTTGCAAACATGGCTGACAGTTCACAGTTTATTATTGTTTCACTTTCACAGCACGTTAAACATCATTCTCTTACTTGATCTGGACAAACTGTGCATCAATTGAAAGTTTAAAGACTCTAGCTTTGATATTTGACCAATATTTTGATAAAACCTTGTTGCAGTGACAGTTATTTAGTAATTTATGTCGGGAGTGCAAAATAATAAATCTGTATTATGCCACATTTTGAATAGAAATTCACCACTCATTCATATTCAGTCAAGTCTGCAGCGGTTTATTTGTGTTCACATAGACTCACTGAACAGCGTCAATAAGGATTTATAGACCTCAAGAGCCGAACCAGTGTGCCTCGATCCCAGGCAGACTGCGCACAGACCGTGTATTCCCACTCGTGATGAGCACACAATCTGAAACGTTATCTGGATTTGCCTTTCAGATGTCTCGTCTTAGCTTTGCTCTTTGACTATTGCTTACTCTTTGAGGAGCTAATAGTGACAAACAACAATAAATAAGACTGACAAGACCCGGCTCGTGCCTTTATAGCTTCCTGGTCGCTTACGTCACCCCGCCCGTGACATCATGCTCTTCTATAGGACAGATTGGATATGATATTCAGAGTCGCTCACTCTAAACGTGTTCCCCAAAGCTTTTTCGACGCAGCTCGAGTTCCTGAAGAGGAAGTATCTTTCTGAACATAACAGCTTAAAATGGTGCTTATGTCTGTGTTTGACGCAAAGCAAAAGATCTGTATGAAGTGACAGGTATTTGTTTGAGCTTTGAGCAGATGATGGACTCCTGTGGAGCTCCTAATTTACATCCTGCTTGAGATCATTTAAATACACACAAATCAACATGGAAATGATCAGCGATCAGACATATGGAGTGGAAATCAGGAGAGATGAATGAAAAGAAAATAATTGGTTAGTGTAAACAAATGTTGATCAAATTGTCTACATTGTTATTTGTCCAGATGTTGTTGATAATCTAGTGTCTGATAAACAAACATTCAAGACAGAATAAATCTGTAAACATCACAGAATTTAAGAAATGACGTAATCATCTGAAAATTTCTGTTCGTTAATGATTTATCAGGGTATTTTAATCATTGCACTAAATGAAAAGTTAAAGCTACAACAAATTAGCTTTTTTACAAAAGTAAAAATAAAAAATCTGAATTGTAAAACCTGAAATGTTTGACCTTGTGGAAATACTTCTTCAAAAATAATCTCTCTCCACATAATTTAATGTCAATGTCAAGCTGTCGATGATAAATAAAATAAAAAATGTCCTTATTTTTGAGAGGTGAAACTTTCCAACCACGATGATGTTTGCTTTTAAATGGAATATTAGTTATTTAGATAAAGAAAAACTGTATGAAAAAGAACCTCAAGTACCAGCAATTTCTTTTTATATACAATACAGACCAAAAGTTTGGACACACCTTCTCATTCAAAGAGTTTTCTTTATTTTCATGACTATGAAAATTGTAGATTCACACTGAAGGCATCAAAACTATGAATTAACACATGTGGAATTATAAATGGAATTATATACATAACAAAAAAGTGTGAAACAACTGAAAATATGTCATATTCTAGGTTCTTCAAATTAGCCACCTTTTGCTTTGATTTCTGCTTTGCACACTCTTGGCATTCTCTTGATGAGCTTCAAAATTCACCTGAAATGGTCTTCCAACAGTCTTGAAGGAGTTCCCCGAGAGATGCTTAGCACTTGTTGGCCCTTTTGCCTTCTGTCTGCGGTCCAGCTCACCCCTAAACCATCTGGATTGGGTTCAGGTCCGGTGACTGTGGAGGCACCCCATCACTCTCCTTCTTGGTCAAATAGCCCTTGATGCCTTCAGTGTGACTCTACAATTTTCATAGTCATGAAAATAAAGAAAACTCTTTGAATGAGAAGGTGTGTCCACACTTTTGGTCTGTACTGTTTATTTTTATATTATACATATTTATGTATTTAAGTGCCAGAGAAAAAAAAAAAAAATCCTTAAAGTCCTCATCTTCATTTGCATTTTGTCCGATTTGTTTAGTAAATCAGACTTGACCGGAGATGTGTGCTAAGAAAAGCAATTCTGGAGGACCTATGATGTATGAAATATATTCAACAAGCTGCAAGTCAGAATTTCCTAAGGGTGGAGAAACAAGCTGCTAAGAGAAACACAAATAAAAAGAGGGATGGATGCCCATGTCATATCTGACCACCACAGGTATCTGGTTAATGGTCTTTAACAAACACGATGGAGGAACTCTCTTATCTGTTCTTACTTTTGGGTGAGTTTAAATGAAACACATCAGTCAGATGATGTACAATTCTAGATGTTGTTTAGCTATATTTAGCTTCATGAACAATGTTAAAAAATCAAATGCAACATAAACTTGATCCACATCATATATTAAAGCAATATAAACATTACGTTTTTGTAACAGGTGTCTTTTCCATTCAGGGGAGTTCAGTAAACTTGAAAGGTAAAAAGTAGTAAGTAATGTCCCATTAGTTAACATGCATTGACTAACATTATCCAATACTCAACTTATAATATTTATTAACCTTTTTTAATGTTGGTTAATTAAATGAAACTGCTTGGAGTTAGTTCATGTAAGTGCAGATCCATTAAAAATATTAACTTCAGATTTTAATGTATAGTAGTAAATGGAATTGAGTGTTTTGGGTTGGAATTTAATATTTAAAACCAAATGGAATGTATTGAAACTTCACACATTTGAGTCTTGACCCTCTGTCTCTTTAAATGTTTTCAGAGAATTTGGCATTAAAAGGAACGGCTGTACAGTCATCCACATATTACAGTTCTGGAGCTGCACAGGCCATCGACGGCATCAGATACTCTCCTTCAGGTACACCCTATCCAGACGAAACCCATAAATACTGCTCCATCACAGCATACCAGCTCAACCCGTGGTGGAGGCTGGACCTGCTGGATTCTTACAACATTTACAAAGTGACCATCACCAACAGAGGCGACTGCTGTCTGGATCAAACGACTGGAGTAGAGATCCGGATCGGAAACTCTCTGGAAAACAATGGCAACAACAATCCCAGGTGAAGTTATGAAAACAGTTATGAATGTGTCAGGAGAACTGGATTTGAGCAGGTCAGCTGATTGTGTCGTGGTTTCTCTCTTTCTCTCTGTAGATGTGGTGTCACTTCACTTGTCCCAGCAGGAAGTTCTGTCAGTTTCTCTTGCGGTGGAATGGAAGGTCGTTATGTGAACATGTACATTCCTAACATCCAGAAGTATCTCACGCTGTGTGAGGTGGAGGTTTATGGAACAGGTAATTTTTGACACCTTAATCTAGATTGTTAAAGTGCCATCGTCAATAGCGTAGAGATGTATGAAGCACAGTTCACAAAGATTTCACCTTCAAGCCCAGCATCTATCTGTTGGTCGAATTTGCATGGGGAATTTTTTCGCCCCCTAATGGGAAACTCCAGATTGCACAGATTCTTATTGAAATCTTATTGAAAGTACAGTTGAGTTTCCGCGGGGCTGCAGTGTTGCCAACTAATTTTCAAAGAGAGTTGCTAAAGGCAGGTTGATTTGTTGCTAAAAGTTGCTAAATGATGTTGTGATGTCATTGGGTGATGATGTCATTACATGATGGAAATTTGTGTCATTGTGTAGAATACTCAAATCTCAACAAAAATATGATTTTAAATGTTAATTTTAGATATGTTTGGAAAAAATAATATAAATACAAAACTTTTTTATAAATATAAATGTTTATATTTAAATTCAGCATTCAATTATTTAACAGTTATAAACAGTTTTTCTACAGATCTTTCCCAACTGATTATGGGTACAAACTAATAACTAGTCATATAAGTCATATCATAAATGAATATCATAAATGAACCTATTGCAGCTAGCAACTACTGATTCACATGTGATGGGTGCACTGCTAGACACCTCTCTTCAGGCTGAGGTGCTGTTTGGCTGGCTAGCTGTTCAATGGCTTCTTATTTTCTGTAAAATAAGGTAAGGTAAGGTAAAATACAGGTGCTGGTCATATAATTAGAATATCATCAAAAAGTTGATGTATTTCCCCAATTACTTTTAAAAAGTGAAACTTTTATATATTATATTATATTCATTCAATACACAGACTGATATATTTAAAATGTTTGATTCTTTCTATCTCAGAAAATTAGAATATTGTGAAAAGGTTCAATATAGAAGACACATGGTGCCACACTCTAATCAGCGAATTAACTCAAAACACCTGCAAAGGCCTTTAAATGGTCTCTCAGTCTAGTTATGTATGCTACACAATCATGTGGAAGACTGTTGACTTGACATTCACAAAGGACATCAGAAAACCAGGGGTTAGAAGGTGCAGCCCGTCCAGAGATGGGTAGAAATGGGTAGGTGAAGGAAGAGAGGAGGATACAACAGAGCAAAGATAGGAGGGTGAAAGGAAGCACAGAGGTAGCAAAATGTAGTTTAAATGTAATGAAGAAATAGTCAGAGATATGTAGGGCTTCTATCAAAATGTTGTCTGGAATACAATTGATGTGTAAATTAAGTCTAGTTGGTTGCTTGATTTGTGTGTGCTTGTAGTGGTAAGTCGTTTGAGATCAAATGAAGAGAGGAGTGAGAGGAAGTCTGTAGTATAAGGCATGTCCAAATTAATGTTGAAGTTGCCAAATACAAAAAATGGAATGCCATCCTCCAGGAACGAGCAGCCCATCCAGCTCCTCTAGGAAGGTGGCTAGAATTTACCTAGGAGGGCGGTAAATTACCACAACCTGGAGTTTTATAAGATCTATTACAATGATCGCATTAGATTCAAATGGGTTAATATTGCATAGGGGAGAGTGGGTTGAGTATTTCCACTTGTTAGAAATTAGCACACCAGGTAACCACTGCTCCGGGTGTGTGCTCACAGTGTGTGTGTGTGTGTGTTCACTGCTCTGTGTGTGTGCATTTCGGATGGGTTAAATGCAGAGCACAAATTCTGAGTATGGGTCACCATACTTGGCTGAATGTCACTGTCACTGTCACTTTCACTTTCACTTTCAGTGCCCCCTCCCCCCAGACAACCTGACATGTGAAAGAAAGATAAATAGTTTGCTAGAGCAGATGGGGTTGCTGAGTCTTCTGGACAAATCCAGGTCTCTGTGAAGCCCAAGATGCTGAGAGTGGATTGTAAAGAAAAGCAAAAATGAAATCTGCTTTGTTAACAGCTAACAAAAAATTTCCAGAGACCCACAGAGAAAGAAAGATGTGCAGTAGAGGATGTAGAGATAGGATGCAGGTTAGCAAGATTGTGCTGTGACTGCATGTGACATTAGAGCATTGTCAAGAGACAACTGGTATATTTTGGAGAGACATGATAGAGGTGGAAAAAATGAGGACAGGAAAGCAGAGTGTGTAAAGGGAAGATAAAAATAATACTTAAATGTGCTGTTGGTTTCATTGCTCTGTGAAGTCAAGCAGAAAAAGTTGCAGGTCTTTACACTGGTCGATCTTCACAAGAGGAGACTGAACACGAGGCCTGAATGCTTCCACCGATGCTTCCGAGTCAGCACACAGACATAAAATAATATTCACAGTCTTAGACACTAAGTGAAAACAGCTGTGGCCGCCTTCTAATAAGCACAGCCAATAGTCTATAGCAGGGCAATTGCTCAAATCAAAACTACAGTTTGCACTTTAGTACAGGAAGGGAGCAATGCAAATAACAAAGACTCCTTCTTAGCCGATATAAATTATTTATATTATTATTATTAACAGTAAATGGAATACAAAATACAAACTACAGCGAAAATAAAAAGAAATAGGTAGAAAACTTCAGAATACTGCAGCACGAATAGTCTTCAACAAGCCCAAAAGAGCCCATAATACACCTCTCTTTATCTCCTTGCACTGGCTACCGGTTGTGGCTCGCGTCAGGTTCAAGACAATGATGCTTGCATCAACAGCCACAGACCTACTTCAACTCACTATTACAAATCTACATCACCTCCAGAAGACTGAGATCCACTAGTGAGCGACGCCTCATGGTCAGTACCATCACAGACGCTCAAAATCACTTACCAGAACATTCTCATTCACCATTTCTGGCTGGTGGAATGATCTTCCCACCCCTATCCGGAATGCTGAATCCCTGATAATTGTTTAAAAAATTATCTTTCAAAGCAACTAGACATCATCTTAAAAAATGTCTCTCTCTCTCTCTTTTATTATTTCTCTCTCTAGCTTATACTTATTTAAACAATATCTTAAACTTGGTATTATAAGTACCTCCTGTGTTTTCTTTAAGAAGAATTGCTTTATGTATCCCCCAATTGTAAGTCGCTTTAGATCAAAGCATCCACAAAATTACTAAATGTAAATGCAAAACTAAATATTCCTTCCTAGCAACAAGTAATAATTTAAACAACAGATCTACAAACTAATATTAAAGGGATCATATGATGTTGCTAAAAAAATGTTTTTGTGTGTATTTAGTGTAATGTAATGTGTTTATGTGGTTTAAGGTTCAAAAAAACTTGATAACTTGTTAAATCCATGAAATGAAAGATAGAAAACGAGAAGTTGATGTCCCACACATTTAATGGCTGGTTCACAGCAACGCGCTCGTCAGTCTCGTCTCGTCAGTCTCAGCAGATCTAGTTCATTCCGGAGCGTTCTATGACTGATGCAGCAGTTCAATTCAACTTTACTACAAATACATGAACTTACCTGTTTTGAATACTTTATATGTATTGTGTTCATTTATGTCCAATATTAGTGTTAAACTGTTGGACTTTAAATTAAATCTACTATTGATTTTCACCATCAACTGATTTTGCGGATGCGCGATATGACAGCTGCGTCCAACCATATATGAACTTGCCTGTTTTGAGTACTTCATATTTAACATGTTCATTTATGTCCAATATTAGTGTTAAACTTTTGGACTTTAAATTAAATATAGTTCATACAGGAACCACTTGAGTTTACTTGAGTTTATTGAAAACAATTTATCTATGGCGGTATGGTTCCTTATGAGGGTTCTTGCTCCCAGAATAATTGAACATACAAGGGCTTTAACATTTACCCCCTTGAACCATGAATTTAGAATTACATAACAAGACTTTTAATCAGTCTTTAAAGCAAATAGTGATAATCATGTGGATGTGGCAGTGGTATGTCTATCCTGTAGCCTGGTCATGAATATGCGTGTCTCTTAGCAGTGGGGTCCATACCAGCTAATATTTTGGAAGCCTTAGTGATCTGAAGCAAAGAAGACGACAGCCTGAAGTGCGCAGTGATGTGCTCATGCTTATAATGGGGAGGAAGGGATGGTTGCGAGCCGTTGAGCATACTTACCGAGTACTAGTGCCACGTATATATATATATATATATATATATATATATATATATTTCCCGTGTCTAATAGGAGAGTGGTGGTGATTGGAGCGATTTGACAGCTGACCGCATCAGCTGTTCACAGCCTTGCCTCCGTGGCCTGACTGAACTAACGCTGTGCTCGATTTCAGACAGGAACCACTTTGGCAAGTTTACTTGAGTTTATTGAACACAATTTATCTTTGGCGGTATGGTTCCTTATGGGGGTTCTTGCTCCCAGAATAATTGAACATACAAGAGCTTTAACATTAACCCCCAAAACATAATGAGAAGTATTACTGCCTGAAGAAGAACCCCCGAAAACCAACCTTGTTCCAGTCCTGCAAAGAGAAAAGACAGTGTTATTGAGATATCCTTAATGTAACCTACGGCTAGCGAAGGGGTATTCTCCATTCTAATGAGGCAGAAAATAGCGGGCCTCTCTACAGGTCCTTCTCAAAAAATTAGCATATTGTGAAAAAGTTCATTATTTTCCATAATGTAATGATAAAAATTAAACTTTCATATATTTTAGATTCATTGCACACCAACTGAAATATTTCAGGTCTTTTATTGTTTTAATACTGATGATTTTGGCATACAGCTCATGAAAACGTCTCAGGTTACGAATGTAACCATGGTTCCCTGAGAGGGAACGAGACACTGCGTCCTCTGAAGGGACACTATGGGGAACACCTCGTCGTGACCCGTGTCTGAAGCATACTTTGAAAAACGCCAATGTTTTGCCTGGCGAAAGCCTCTGACGTCGCTACCGGCGCAAATATAAATACGCACCCATAGGACCCGTCACTTATCTTCTTCGTGAAGCTTGCGTTCCGAAGCATGGCAGGGAGGTAGAGGACGCAGTGTCTCGTTCCCTCTCAGGGAACCATGGTTACATTCGTAACCTGAGACGTTCCCTGTCAAGGGAACTTCGAACTGCGTCCTCTGAAGGGACACTATGGGGAACAGTATACCCTTGCCATGTAGTTGCCATGCTGAGGGGAGTGCAGGCCAGAATCATGGCAAACACTAAGTACCAACTCTACCATTTCACCGTGAGTCGCCCCTGGGATGGTTCGACGGCTGTCCATGACATTATCCCTTATGGCCAAAGGCCTAAGCTACATACCCAACTTACCTGAAGGGCCTCGGCCCGGGGTAGAGTTGAAGGCTTGGAATCATGAAAGATTCCTTGAAAGGGATACGGCTAAGAACCTAGCACTGTTTATTACCAAGTCTTGCCTGTCACAAAGGAGGGGCTCTATTGGCACTCTGATAGAGGAGCTTGTAGATGGAATGGCCCGGGAGCAGAGCAATTGGAGGACGGAACGTACAGATGAAGCCTCGGCCACGCCTGTACCATGGCGTCCAGCCCCAATGGAGCTGGATGAGTCAGAGGAAGGCAGAGGGGATAGTGCGATGCTCTCTTGAGCCGCAAAACCGATCCACCCAGGTCTGGCCAACCTCTCTAACTCTGCTCAACACCTTGGTGTGAAGGCACCATTCCCCAAGCCTCAGCCCTTGCCTCAGCAGGATGTCTGCTCTCACAGTGCATTTCACAACAGTATGTAGTACTGGAGCGCTCTGATGAAAAAAACAATAATTCAGTCTCCCATGAGAGGAGGACTCCGAGCTCCGAGCAGCATGCTCATAGGCGACCCTTTTTGAAAAGGGGAGCGCTGCTAAACTACCGCGAGAATTGCCCACACAGCCCCCCATGTTGAGGGACGGTGCTTGAGGTGTATAACAAATACACACTGGTTGGATGAAGCCCAAGGAACCCCGGGGCTAATCATCTTAAGAAAGTGACGTATTCTGCCCCAAACGGGCCTTCAAACTGGCTCCACACCGGCCATGGGATTGTGCCGTTGATCTGCTTCCGGGTAAACCAGTGCCTAAAGGAAAGATCTACCCTCTTCCCATCCCAGAGGAGAAGGCCATAGAGGACTATATCAAGGAGGTGCTGGCGCAAGGTTACATCTGTCCATCTACCTTCCCTGATGCATAAAGCTTTTTCTTAGTGGAAAAGAAGGACAGAGGCTTGCGGCCCTGCATCGATTACCATGCCCTTAACAACATAACTGTAAAATTCCGTTATCCTCTTCCCCTCATCCCAGCTGCCCTGTAACATCTCTCTGCTACTGTATTCACCAAGTTGGACCTCCGCAACGGTTACAACCTCATCCGGAAACGTGAGGGGGACGAGTGGAAGACAGCTTTTATCACCCATACTGGCCACTATGAATACCTGGTGATGCCGTATGGACTAGTCAATGCCCCCTCAGTATTCCAGGATTTCATACATGAGGTGCTCCGGGAGTTCCTCCACAAGTTCATCCTCGTCTACATTGATGATATCCTCATTTACTCCCGGAGCTTAGCGGAACATTGTTGCCATGCTGCGGAGGTCCTGCAACGCCTGAGGGCCATCCACCTATCCCTCAAGGCCGAGAAATGCTCCTTCCATCAGCCCTCAGTGCAGTTCTCGTGCCACCCAGGGGCCAAAAATATGCCAATATGGCATCGGACATTAGAAGGTACGCGAACAGATGTAAAGACTGCTCCATCTCTAAGAGTCCATGCCACCTACCATCAGACTATCTCCACCCTCTGCCCGTCCCGAACTTCCCAGGGTCGCACCTAGGGGTGGACTTCATCACAGATCTGCCTCCCTCAGATAACAACTCTTGTATCCTTGTTATAGTTGACCGGATCTCTAAATCATGTCATCTTCCACCCTTGAAAGGTCTACCCACAGTCATGGAAACGGCTGAGTTAATCCGGCTTTGGAGAGCTTTCCACTCACTCCTAGGTGTGGCTGTCAGCCTGTCCTCTGGTTACCATCCCCAGTCTAACGGGCAGACAAAGAGTAAGATTCAGGAGATCGGCCGCTTCCTGCGTACCTTCTGCCATGGCCACTAGGACTCTTGGAACCAGTTCCTAGGGTGGGCAGAGAACGCACAGAACTCCCTACGACAACCTACCACCAGAATCAGTCCATTCCTGTGTGTGCTCGGCTACCAACCACTGCTCTTCCCATGGTCAGGTGAACCCTTGGACGTCCCATCGATTGAATACTGGTTCCGAGAGAGCGAAAGCGTCTGGGACGCGGCCCACCAACAACTGCAATGGGCCTTATGTAGGCGCAGGATGACAGCTGACCTTTGCCACTCAGACGCCACGGAAAACCAACCTGGACAGAAGGTCTAGCTGTCAACCCGTGACATCCACCTGCACCTACCATGCCGCAAGTGAAGTCTCAGATTCATTGGCCCGTTCACCATCACTGAGCAGATCAATCCGGTCACTTTCAAACTCCACCTGCCACCTGAGTACCGAATTCACCCCACTTTCCATGTCTCACTCCTCAAACCTTACAATTCTTCTGTTTCTCCCTCCACAGAGCCTGGCGTAACTGAAGCCCCCCTTCCTCTCCTCCTTGATGACGGAGCTGCCTACGACTCCTGGTGACGTAGTGGACAACTTGAGCGGCATGGTGGACAACAGAGGAACGCTCATGGGTCCCACGCAACGACATCCTGGATCCGAACCTACTAGACACCTTCCACTCCAGTCACCCCAAAGAAATGGCTCCACGAGGAAGAGGACATCCACCACATTGTCAGGGTCCTCGGCCCTCAGGAGCGGGCCGTGGGGAGGGGGGTACTGTAACAGACACGCCAGGTTCCATCACCAACCAATCATAGCGCACTCCCTCACCTGAGTACTAATCACTCCCACCTGTTCCTCATCCACCTGCAATCACCAGTTCACATAAATCACACACACGCACCCAGTCAGCGTCCGGTCTCATTTGCGACAAGGTCTAACCTGCATGCTTACTCTAAGGACTAACGATCTCTCTACTTATCTCTCTCCAGTATCTCCAAGTCTTCATTGTGTGAGTATGTGTGTGTGTGTCCACTACCTCCAGTGTCTATTACTCTTCACCAACAGATCCAATCATCACTACCTCCAGTACCATTACCTCACGCTACACTACCTGCTCCTCTGCTTGTGCCTTGAGTTTACTATTCTTTCAGCCTCCAGTCCTGGCTATCTGTAACAACTGGATTCATACTTTGGATGCCTTACATCCCAAATGTTTAAATATAGACTTTGACATGAGTGTCATGCTATAGTCACAGCTGTACCGTTTTTATAATCTTGAATACTGCAGTCTATGAAGGTTTTACTGATGTCCTTGCAGTCTCCATGCACTTACAGCATGTATGTATATATGTGCCTGTATTTTGTATTTATGTTTGTTTCTTGTTGTAGGGATTTTCACTATGGGGAGTAAAAGTGTAAATTACCTAGATAACTCAGTATGTTGGGTAGGTTAAAGAAAAACTAAAACTCTCACCATTGGACTACAACTCTCCTAACGGGCTTTCACAGGTGTGGTAATCACTGTTGATTGTCCTGATGTGTTTGAACACAGTTAAGTTGATTGCTAGATTTATTGTCTGTATGCCCTGTGGATGGTCATTTGACTGAAAGCTTGGTGATTACATTTGCTTAATGGATTCAAGTGTGCAGACAGTTTATTTTTTGAGATTTTCAGTCTTGTTTGTCTGGCACCTTAGTGATCGTGAGTGCGGTGTAACTCCTTCTTAATACATACCACAAACTAAAATCTCAGGGGCAGATACATAAAAAAAAAAAATTGGTCAAAGGTTTGGCTGAAAAAAAGTTTATGAATCCCTGATTTATAGTAAAACTGAATAACATATATGATATGTTTTCTCCGACAGCCAAGAAGCAGGTGATCAAAGTGCAGGTGAAAGCTGCTGAGAATGTGGATGAAGCTGAACTGAAGATGCTTGTTTTAAACAAGGTGGATTTTATAATACTCCTCTGACTAAAATCGATTGTTGAACATACAGCAAACAGAAAACATCAGGTCAGCTTAGACATCAGTCTAAAAAATAAGATTTAATAAAATGATCAGATTTCCCCATCAGTTTGAACAAAACCCACCTCAGTCAGTCTTTATGTAAAGACAAAACACAATATATTTTTTTTCTGTTTGGAGTTTTGACTTATTCTGACCTTACTGTAAGATTTGTAAAGTAAGAGATGCTCAATTTGAGCTGAAATGCCTCAAACTTGTCTGGATTGGATTTATCCACTGAGTAACTGAAGACTGTTTCTGTGTTTAGTTAAATCAGACGCTGAGCGATCAGGACATCATACTGACATGGAGGACACAACCCAACGGGAAAGTCTTCCAGAAAAACAGGACTGTACTGAAACAATCTCCTGTTTGTTCTTCTTTGATGTGAAATTTTATTTAATTAATGTAATTAATTCTTAGTTGCAGACATATTATTTATTACATTAGTTTATTACATTAGACTAACAATTTATAATGATTTTACAAAAATAGATAAACATTAATTTTGCATTTATTAATTTAGTTTTTAGATATGTACACCTAAATATGAGCAAACAAATGGTTTTAGCATTGTAGTTTAACTGCTACATTGGCTTTCTTTGAAGGGATACTTCACCCCAAAAGGAAAATTTTGTCTCACCCTCATGTATTTCCAAACCCGTAAAAGCTCTGTTCATCTTCGGCACGATTTAAGATTGCTTTGCCAACGTTCTCCTTGTTTCACTCCATATCACCTTATACTTTTTATCCTCTTCAGTGTTATCTGTGCCACAAGGAAGTTTTTTCTTTTATTCGCTTACAAAAAGTGTTCTTGTCAGTTTACATAACACCAAGATTGCATGTCTGATGGCAGAGTATTCTGACAACACCTTTCAAAACCTTTTATGGATCTTGACAATGTTATTTACTTGTCAGTCGATAGAACAGTCACAGACCTCCAGGTTTTCATCCAACATATCTTAAATATTGTGTTCCGAAGATGAATGGAGCTTTTATAGGTCTGTATTTCCATTTTGGGGTGAAGTATCGCTTTAAGAATAGATAAAGGCTTTGGGAGGATTTGAAAAAAAATGCATAAAATGTTCACACAAATGCATTTTACAAAAGCATGAAGCAAAAAGCACCAGCCTAATAAACACCTTTCAGCACTTAAAGGGATAATGAAATGAGAAATCAAATTTGCCTTGATTGTTTGTACCATTAAAGTGTCATGAAACTGGCCTTTTTATTATTTTATACTGTTGTCTGATGTCCACTTATGATGTTTGTGTAGTTTTTACATTCCAAAACATCCAAATCAATAAGCGATAGGCTATTTTCTACCTTGAAGAAACTCGAGAAACACTGTTTTTTATGGGTTTGCTGCATTGTGGACATGGAAGTAAATAAAACAGAAAAAAACTGCACTCTCAAGAAATACTTTTATACAGTATATGTATTCGTACCATGTCTTACACAGAAGCGTTTTGGCCTAAGCCATCATCAGTGTGTACCAAGAAGCACAAACAAGGACATTTTAAAACAATGCATTACAGGTGAATACCATTCCTCACATCATTAGCACCATCAGGTGCATCAAGTTACAAACATTATGGAAGCACACAAGAAATGGAACGGATTGATTGCAACCCAAATGGTTTTACAAGAAACAATTTAAAGGTAATTCTTCATTTATACCATTGGGGTATACTATTTGAAGTTTGTAAATCAAAAAAGCCTCTCGTTGAAGAAGAAAGTGCTCCCTATCACCTCCCCGTTGAAGAGGCTTGACCAACTCAATGCCTAGAAATTTCAAAGTACAAATATCATGCCCAAATTCATTAAAATGTCTGGCCACGGGTGACTTAATATCATGATTGCGTATGTTACTTTTGTGCTCTTTTATTTTTACCAACATAACAAAAGACGAACGAGAAGTAATTCTCCCTCTCACAGAGAAAATGTTGCCAGTCCGTGGATGTGAAAAAGAATTACCCAAAATCATTGCATTACAATTCACACAACTCCTACAAGGGAAATTGCCCGGATCAAGAGTTGTGAGCCAATTAGTAGGCGGAGTGTAAGAATCAGCTTTAACCAATATATCCCTCAAATTATGGGACCTCTTATAAGCAAATAGGGTTTTGAAAAGACTGGCCAATCATTGTGTCACTAGATAAAACATGCCAATGTTTATTCACTACTGATTTAATCTTGCCCGAAAGGGGAGAGAATGTCATAGATAAGACGACTCGATTGTCCGAAGTGGCTGTTTTTTTCTTAAAAAGTGATTCTCGTTCAATGCCACGTACCCTATCCAAACTCGAGTCAAGATGTATATGGTCGTAACCTTTAGAAAGGAAACGGTCATATACTATTCTGACCTGGTTATCAAATTCTTCATCAGTACTACAAATCCTCCTTATTCGCAAAAACGGACTATACGGGAGGCTTTTTTTAATTAATGAGAGATGGTAACTTTTTGCATGTTGAAATTTTCTTATCTTTTTTCTAATCTTATCTGTGGATTTACGAAATACTGTCATCTGTAAAATCTGTCCAGTAGATCTAAAAACCTTAGTGTCAAGAAAAGATATAGAAGACATATTATATTCCAAGTAAAATCGAATAGAATCATGTCTAGAATTTTGAAATTCATGAAATTGATTAAGTTCTGATTAAGAACTGTTCTGCTAAAAATGAAAAACACATCATCAATATAACGAAGCCAACATTTCAAACAGTGATGGAAAATTTTATTTGGGGAATATATCTGCTTCAAGTTTGCCCATGAACAAGTTTGCATAATTAGGGGCAAATGGAGATCCCATCGCCGTACCCTTCACCTGATGATAAAAACTATTCTCAAAATTTGAAATAGTTCATAGTCAGCACAGCATGTGTCAAATCCCACAAAACTTGGTTGGAGGCTTATCAACATCTCTAGATTTCAGATAATGTTCCATAGCACATAAACCTAAATTGTGTGGAATATTAGTAATATTAATAGTAATAGTAATATATTAGCTAGTAATAGTAATAGTAATAGTGAAAGTAATATATTAGCTAGTTACATTCATAGTACATAACAAATCATCATCTGATATATGGACATTCTTCAGTTTACTCAGAAAATCCGTAGTGTCCCTTAAATATGAGGGTAAAATCCAAACAATAGGTTTGACGTACTACTCTACAAACTTAGAAATAGGTTCAGTTAAAGATTGGCAACCTGCCAAGATGGGACGGCCAGGAATATTACCTTCAGATTTCGTATGGATTTTCGGCAAGGTGTAAAATACCTGTCATACTGGGTGAGTTTGTAACAGAAAATCAAGTTCCTCCTTAGTGATATATTTGTCTGATTCGCCACCAATCAAAATGATTTTTATTGCATTGAAAAAATACCCACAGATGATTGGATAACACATGTGAACCAATTATTAATGAGTATTAAACATAAGTAACCAGTAAAATGAACTTTAATGTAAAGTGGACACAATAATCATTTATTTCTTGAGCGACTGATAATTATTGCACACACAGAAAAAGTTTGCATTTTCACACACAAATAAAGTATCTTATAGAAGTAAACACATTATAACTAAGCTTCAAATCCATACAACAAAAATATTTGAAAAAATACAAAAACAGAAAGCACCGTTACAGAACATCATAATATTAATAAGCAATCACTAATTACTTTTGATATCATGATAAAGCTCACTGTAACTTCAGTGTTTGTTCATGCACACTCGTAATAACGTTACAACCGTGCAAACGAACCATCCGCGGGACCGCCATAGCGGTTGTTTATTTGTATGGTATGGTAATTAATTTAACTAACAAAGTGATTACACATATAAAAATTGAAGAATGTACTCGGTAGTGTCACCTCAGAGTTAGCTGAGCAGTAAAATTAATAATGGAACAGTCTTAACAAAGTGACTTCTTCTTTGAAAACATGACTTTATATCGGATGCTCGCTAGCACCATTTACAGCCATTTGCGATACAAAATAAAAGTGCATTATATGCAATAGAAATAATTTTAATAACATTTCAAACCATTTTTCTGTAGTGAGTGTTTCATCATTTACACATGGAATGTGTGCCAAGCAGACACTAATGTTGTCATTGTTGTCAATTATAATAAATACCATGACATAACTGTCTTAATTGATCAATGCTCATGATCAATAATTTGGTGCAGGAATTTACTTTGAAACAAATGATTTCTTGTTCAGTTGTCCTGATATAGCTCTGTTCACACTAGGGCTGGGATAAACGATTATTTTTAAACGATTAATCTAGCGATTATTTTTTTGATGCATCGATTAATCTAACGATTAATTTTCTCAGACCGATTCGATTTCGATTATCTCCCCATTAATTGACTACTAAAAATTTATACATGTTTATTTACATATCTGAATGAAAAAAACATGAATTCCTTAACATTTCAATATATGTTTATTGCTCTTAAAATTACAAAATAAAATACTGACTAAGAATGCATTACTTTGCACTTGTATAGAGATAGCATTCAATAAAACCTTGAAGCCTTGAAAACACATAGCTTACTGAAACAAGCTTACTGAACACATAGGGCCTAGCTTACTGAAAAAAAGTTCTTCTTTCAGATGAAAATAACAACAACAACTTGATGTCTAGCATTCAATAAAAAAAGGTCACCCAAAATACTTGTTTAGAGCAATTTAAAGAATACAGTAACCAATTTAAACTTGAGGGCTTTAAGCTAATACAGAGAGTGCTTTTCCAAAAAAATAAAAAATTAACAGTGTGAGCCAGCAGCCTGTCATGGAGAAAAAAAAAATCTCTGAATGCTCCACGTGAAACTTCGGTGTTCCGCCCTTTTTCCATCGTGTCTAATGATTTTGGTTAATATGCACAAGGGAGAGAGAGAGAGAGAGAGCAAGACGGCGCTCGCGTAGTTTGAAGACTGTGAGCGCGCGAGCGCACGTGAAATTTTGTTGTTTCGCCCTTTTTCTATCGTGTTTAATGATTTTGGTTAATATGCACAAGGGAGAGAGAGAGCAAGAAGCGCTCGTGTTATTTGAAGACTGTGAGTGCGCGCTCAGCTGGGGCTCTCTGTCAGGCGCAGAGGTCATTCTATTCTATATCACTCACTGATCAAATAAGGCTTTGACAGCCGCCCAAAAAAAAAGATCAATGCAGAAAAACCCCATGATTGGTTATATAACCTTGGACAGAATGTCGATCCGGCAATCGCGTATATTCAGTGCAGATAACGTAAACGTTTTGCAAACGTTTTTTAGAGAAATAAAAACAGGTCGACGAATCGATGCGCATATTTTGCGTCAACGTGTTTTTTGCGTCGACGTCAGCGATGACCTCGACGCGTTGTCCCAGCCCTAGTTCACACGCTGTGTGGTTTTGGCTTTTGGTATTGTAATGGTGGAAATAAGTGAGGAAGCAAATGCAAATGTAAGGATGATTTAATAGGTAGTAGCACAGATGGTCAGAAAATAAACAGACGGGACAACCAGATGGAGAGATGTAAATTTACTGGCGGCCAGGGAGTAGATGTGGAACCAGACAGCAGGAGAGCGTGACGCAGGGACTGAGATGTGCGATCCTGTGTTGAGGTGAGGAAAAAGTGTCCAGGAGTGAATCGATCCAGCAATCTTATAAACAAGAAAGAACAAGGAAGAGGAACCAGGCACGAACACAGGAAACTTCAACAATGATCTGACAAGATGAAAGACAGGGCAATAAATAGGGAGCAGTAAATGAATGGCAGCTGGCACTGATGGAACAATTAACAGTAACTCCCACATGAAATGATCAGTGTAGACAAGAGACACAAAAAACTCCACTCACATGGTAACCAACAGAGATGATGGTTCTACCAACTGTGATAGTACCCTCCCCCCCTAGGAACACCTCCTGGCATTCTCTGATGATCCTACCTGTCAATTGTAATCATCGATAAGAGAGTGATCCAGTTTGTCTCTAGCAGGTGCCCAACTCCTCTCCTCCGGACTTTAACCTTCCCAGTCCACCAAGTACTGGAATCCTCGTCCCCTCCGTCTTGAGTCCAGAATATGATTTACAGAATAAGTGGGCTCCCCATCTACGAGTCGCTGGGGACCGCGACTTCAGATTCCAGACAAGGAAAAACTGGTGGCTGGTAACCTATACTGCACTCAAACAGGGAGAGGCCTGTGGATGATACTGGTAATGAGTTTTTACAGAGGTCTTACTACTGGCACAAACAGAGCAAGCCAAAACAAAATCGTGAATGTCACGAGCCATAAGTGGCCACCAAAATTGTTGCTTAACTAAGCAGCTAGTGATTAGTTGGGTAGTACTTAATAAAACTGTTAATAGTGTAAGTCTTATTACTGAAAACATCCATAAATGTAGCAGTTTTATCCATATTCTCACAATAATTACAATTACCACAAGGACAGTTTCCCTTAGGTTGATGAAGCCAACTTTCACGTTTGGGAGCTGAGAGGTAACTTCTTGCTAACTTTAATTAATTAATTTTAAGTCTTTAATTGTAGGGGCCCTTTTAAAGCTGATCCCAGGGGGTTCCATGAATATTTCCTGTAAAGTCGGGTCACATTCAATAATGTTCCAGTTTTTCTTAATACATTATTTAATATGGACAGCCTCCTTGCTATAATGAGTGACAAAATAGGGTTTCTTAGTTAACACTCTTTTGGGTCTAGATTGAAGCAGACTCTTCCATTCAAGTGATTATGCTCTATTATGAGCTTGAACAAGAGTTTGTGTTTGATATCTTCTTTGTCGAAAACGCTGCTGCATATACATCAGTTGATTTTGGAAATCGTGATCTGAGTCATATACGCCTTAGCGTCTGGATCTGTCCAAAAGGTGTGTTATCAATAAAGCCATGGTGGATAAAAGCTATTTGCATGAAATAGGGTATTAAGATCTGTTGCCTTTCTGAAGATAGAAGTATGTAAGAATCCCTCATTATCTTTTGAGATCCACAGGTTCAGAAAATGTATGGTGTGTAAGTCAAGACTAAATTTAAGGTTCTCGTTTAAGCGGTTTACATACACATGAAAGTCTACAAGCTCTTTTTACATACCTGAGAACATCAGAATAACATAATTAATATATCTACACCACCACAAGATCTTATCCTTAAAAGCGCTTTCTTGGGAAAATATATAGCATTCCTCCCACAAGCCTAAAAACAAATAAAAAAATAAAAAAAATCCATTCATCCATTCATCCCCCCTCCTGATGTGGACCAAATGAGATGCATTACGTGAATCCAGTTTTGTGAAAATGGATGCTCCTTGCAACCTCTCGAAGGCTGAAGACATCAACAGCAAAGGATAAGTATTCTTCAGTGTGATGTTGTTCAGCTATCTGTAATCAATACAAGGTCGCAGAGAACCATCCTTCTTACCAAAAAAAATAATCCCGCCCCCACCAGAGAAGAGGAATTGCGGATGAACCTTGTTGCTAAAGAATCTGAAATATATTTCTCCATGGCCTCCCTAAAGAGAGTAAAGCTTGCCTACAGGTAATTCTTATTGTCTCTCAATGGAGGCGGACACATTTCTCTCCCTCTCCTCCCCTTGCCTTCCCTGCTTGCTCTCTCGTCTTGTCTATTCTGAGAGACTTTCAGTGCACTGCTCTCCAAAACTAGAAAACATGGATTTGATTTGATCGACTGGTCTCTCAACGCAATTGACACCATCTTCTCGACGAGAAGCTTGGGTTCGTGGGAACCTGACTTCCCTGCTGGAACGTTCTCAGATGGCTACATGTTGGACGCGTGGGAGAGATGGCGGGTCATGTGTCTGGTGGCTCTTTCCATGGAGGACATTGAAGACATCTACCTATTCGGAACCATGATAACATGTCTTCTGCTGATTGGACTAGACTTTGACTTTTGACGGTTGGGTGGATATCACGGGCTGGATAACATCTGACCTGCACTGATGGAATATTGAGTTTGCCATGATTTATCTGAGACTTTGATGTGTCACTGTTAAACATATATAAAACTCTTGGGTTAAACCACGTTAAAATAACACAACCAACATTCAGGGATACTGTTCTTCTTTTGGATTTATTTCTTTAAGGAAAACAACTGACAATTACATGTGGCAGTGCCACCCACAGGCACGATGGGGAAATAATGATATTACATACATAACATGAGCCTTCTGCTTTGCGATTCTCCAAAAAGACTTCACAGACTTCAATAAATGCAAGCATGCCAAACAGACAGAGCTCAGTTAAATAGGAGCATAGTAATTATGACTAAAAAAAAACATTTGTAGTTGGACAATAAATGTGATATGTCGAATTTTAAACCTACAAGTAAGTCTATTTTTATGATAACACTGACTATATAGTGACTGTAATGGGGTAATCAAAATAGCCTAACTATTCTGTTTTTTTTCTCATTTATTTAAATATTTGGTTTAGTGAATTTCCGCTTCAAAAATCCTTATTTTTGTTTTAAGATTGCAATGTTAATGTTAGAATGAAATGGAATTTATGCTTTTTACAGACGCTTTTATCTACAGCGACTTAGGCCGGGTTTACACCGCAAGTTTCAGCAGAGCAGAAGCAGCGCGTTAGCAGCAAGTAGGCAGAGCAGAAGCAGCGCGCGCCTATTTTGCTTTCACAAAACAACAGCACGTGGTGTCACAGGCGGTGGTCTTCAGAGTGCACCTGGAAAGACAATAATGGACGACACTCGTCTCATTGTGGAAGTTGAGAAATATTAAGTTCTTTATGGTCCACACAATGTAGTTTATAAAGACTTGCAGGAGAAGGAAAAAGCATGGGATGAAGTTGCAGCGGCTCTTATTGCAGATGGTAATTCATTTTATAGTGTTTTTGACGCTTTCGCTGGCACACGAGCAAACAACTCAATATTTGATTCAAAATTGATTCAATTGGAACCATTTATTTACAATTTCTAAATTACACATAAGCACACAAATAACAAAAGCAGGTGATACATGCATATATAATAAACAAGTAAATGCTGATTTCAAGATGAGCAGGAAGTCAACGCTGTGAACCATTTACAATACACATAATTTAAAACCGTTTATTAAATTGGTTTTCAGGGTGTTTTTTTGGTAAATTTGATTGCAAACAAACCCAGTGACAAGATGGTAATATGCACCATGTTCTCTCCTACGTTTGTTAATGGGATGAACCCAAAGTCTGGGTCTTTTTAGTCTCCTTAATAACAAATTTAGCGCGATGGCCTTTCTTCTATCAACAACACGTACTGCACGGAAAACAAAGACAGCAAAACAAAGATCCAACAAAAGTAACAATTAAATTATTAATTAAAAAAGCTTCTTGCCTAGTCTTTTTATTTAAATGTATTTTAAATGGGAAATAAAGCAATGCGAACGTACCCATTATAGAGCACTCTGACCAAAATCTGCTGTTCAGTTGCCTCCGCTGCCGGTGTGAAAGCAAAATAGGCGCGCGCTGCTTCTGCTCTGCTGAAACTTGCGGTGTGAACCCGGCCTTACAGTGCATTCATGCTATGAAAATATGAAATATGAATAAAATCATTTTTAGCACATAATATAAAGGCTTACGTGGATCCAATCACTTTATATGTTAACCAGGCCCCCCCCATTATGGGACTCACAGCTGAAAGTGCCCTAAATAACTTAAAATTTAAACAGTTCCCTACTTCAGTGTGTTACACACATAATTTTGTTTGGAAAGAAGACCCATTGGGCCGTCCTTTTTATCAGCCAGAGTTGATAATGCTCAAAAATATTAAAAGTTAAGCTGGTGTGTTGTGGGAGTTCTGGCGCGCTATGGATGCCGTCGCATCATCCAGGTGGATGCTGCACACTGGTGGTGGATGAGCAGATACCCCCTGACAATGTAAAGCGCTTTGAGTGCCTAGAAAAAAGTGCTATATAAATGTAAGGAATTAAATTAATTATTTTATTAATTATCTTTCACTTTTTTTGTGTGGATTGTACACTACAAAACCATGCTGTTTTTTACTACCAAGACGCAGTTTCTGACCGTGAGTTATTCCATAATGGACAAAAGCAATTCTGTCCCTGAAGAACTGAAACGTAATCAGGAATTATCATCCATATTACAATGTTATTACTTTGTTGAAATAAACATGCTCAATGAGATGTCGTTCAGTGGACCCTTATCTTCCTAATTAAACTGGGATTTACAGCTGTGGATGTGTTTATGACTCCTTATAACAATGATTCTGGTATGTACTGTGTTTTCATTCTTCATGTTTTGATGTGTACTGCTTACACAAATTTTGCAAAAACATTCTTTATAAGCTTTCCATAAAAGAAAAACAGCGATCTGTCATCGATGTTTCAGGCTTAGATCTTTATAATTATATTTACAGTAGTTTGTCAAGATTAAATTTGTCCTTTGTCATTTAATCTATTTGTAAATATTGACAAGTGAAAACAAGGGGAGTTCAGGATGCCCGCGTCAGGGTGCAGGGTAAGAGGTTAATTTTTTCTTTTTTATGTTTCACTACTTTCTGTACAATTGAGAGATTAATGTTCATATTTTTACATATTATAACCTGGAACTTGGATGTGGGAAAAGATTGCATTAGATCCAAAAGATAGTTTTAGCAACAGCGCAGATGCTACACAACAGTTTGCTGACTCGCTGTATAAAATTGTGTGCTAGCCTACACTAATAATGCACCAGAGCAGAGCAGGGACTCCAGGGACTGCAAGGTGGCATCAGCCGGCATTGAGGTTAGGACATGAAGGAAATGAAAGGCTGGGAAAGCAGTGGAGGTGGCAGAGTCACGCCTGAGACAAAAGGCACTGGTGGGCACAGTAACGACAGGCAGAGGGGCTTGGGCTACATCCTAAAGACCCTGGTTAGCCTGGCAAGGAAAAGACACCATCTACTTCAGGAAGACGTCCGAGCAGGTGTGGAGAAAAAGCGAGTGAGCAGGGCGGTGGGACTCCAGCAGCAGGGAGCGTGGACTAGGTGGGAAAGTACACTGCAGCGCAAGATCACCTGGGCAAATATCTTGCAGGCAAATTCCATCAGGTCTGTTTCCACGTACAAGCTGTCTAAATGTCCTGCCAAGCCCAGCGAATCTCCATGTCTGGGGGACGAGTGAGACACCTTCCTGCCTTCTTTGCTCTGAAAGAGGCTCTTTAGAACATCTGGAGGCTGGAGAACCTTCTATACCGCCTATACAGGTGCTGGTCATATAATTATAATATCATCAAAATCATAAAAAAATTAAACTTGTATATTATATGAATTTATTGCACACAGACTGATATATTTCATATGTTTTTCTTTTAATTTTGATGGTTATAACTGACAGCTAAGGAAAATCCCAAATTCAGAATGTCAGCACATTTTAATATTACTTAAGACCAATACAAAGAAAGGATTTTTAGAAATCTTGGCCAACTGAAAAGTATGAACATGAAAAGTATGATCATGTACAGTACTCAATATTTAGTTGTGGCTCCTTTTGTCTGAATTACTGCAGCAATGTGGCGTGGCATGGAGTCGATCAGTCTGTGGCACTGCTCAGGTGTTATGAGAGAACAGGTTGCTCTGATAGATAGTGGCCTTCAGCTCTTCTGCATTCTTGGGTCTGGCATATCTCATCTTCCTCTTCACAGTACCCCATATGTTATCAATGGGGTTAAGGTCAGGCGAGTTTGGTGGCCAATTAAGAACAGGGATACCATGGTCCTTAAATCAAGTACTGGATGCTTTGGCACTGTCTGCAGGTGCCAAGTCCTGTTGGAAAATGTAATTTGCTTCTCCATAAAGTTGGTCAGCAGCAGGAAGCATGAAGTGCTCTAAAACTTCCTGGTATACGGCTGTGTTGACCTTGGACCTCAGAAAACACAGTGGACCAAGACCAGCAGATGACATGGCACCCAAAACCATCACTGACTGTGGAAAATTTTACACTGGACCTCAAGCAACGTGGATTGTGTGCCTCTCATCTCTTCTTCCAGACTCTGGGACATTGATTTTCAAAGGAAATGCAAAATGTACTTTAATCAAAGAACATAACTTTGGACCACTAAGCAGCAGTCTAGTCCATTTTGAAGCGTGACACTTCTGACGCTGTCTTCTGTTCAAATAGTACCGCTGAACGTACTTCATTATCCATAACTTGTAATATGATTATTATAAATAGATTTTCTCCATATGCAATAGCCATCCCACAAGCGATCTTTGTGTACAAAAAGCTGAAAACAGCTGACCACTGCGATTCCCCGGCTGATATGGAAGGGCCCTCTGACGGCCTCCACCCTTCCCCCACTGTTGATGCAGGGGTGTCAAATTCCACAGCCCTCACTGGCCCACTGCTCAGAGTGACATTTGATCTGACTAATACTTCACAACCAAGAGCAGATCTACAGAACATAAAAAATAGTTAAGACTGCACGATTTTCAAAGTAGTCGGGTCACTGTTCTTTTCACACTGCATGACTATCTTTGGCCAGCATTCAGTCACTGCTGTGTTCACACTGCACGATGGCTCAGCGACAGAAGGTTTCACACTGCATGACTTTACATTAGGAAGAATCACATACAACTCTGTCTGGCAAGCATTTCACATCCAAACACACGCGAGATGTTACAAGGAAACAATGTGATATCATGCGTGCAAGACCGGAGTGCTCACGTGGGACCAGGATTATTATTAGGCTTGCAATATGAAAAAAACTAAATCTAAAAAATTTTCTTATATTTCTTGGGTCCAAATTGATAGAGAAGAAGCCTTTTTCTGAAACGAAGCCATGCTTGCTGATATTGTAGTCTATAACCCCTCTCAAAACTCTGTATCTTGCTCTCTCATTGGCTGTCGGTCATCGCCGATGTCGTTTTCAGTCAAAACACTTTTCACACCGAATGATTTTGAATTGCTGACAGGACCAGATATTTAGCATGCTAAATATCTCACTGGTGTCGGCAACTCGTCTGCGATTCTCTCAGATTTTGTCTTTGCTCCTTCACACTGTGTGATTGTCACTCAAGTGAAAAATTTAATTTGTCTGTGATTTCGGGCATTTGTCTGTGATTCATCAAAACCTGTCGGCGAGTCAAAAATTGGGCTAAAATCGTGCAGTCTGAACTTGGCTTAGAGCATAAACGACGGGGAAGGCATTTGAAATGAAGAGCACGTCTTAGGGAGAAGGTGTGTCTTTTTTACCTGGTGTGCATCTGAACAAAACAATTTATATCTCACTAATGGAAACATGCTACGAGTGTAAATAAAAATTTGCTCTGAGTTGAGAAATTTCACATCGCGATTCTATTGAAGATCATTCGATCTGTGATTGTCACACAATGAAATAATCTACATAGCACAAATATTTTGTACGCAGTTTTTGGACACAGAACCAGGTCTGCAGAGAAGATCTATTTAAGGAGCTCATTTTATAAAGAATCCCGCCTTTCAACCAGCTCTTTGAACAAAGATACAATTCTTTCATTTACACCACCATTCTGAGCATCATAACGATGTAGTTCTGGATGGAATACTGGCTACTCCTTGGACATGCCGTCAAAAGCGAGTGGTGTCTGTCTACCCATCAATGAAGAATCTTCACTGTGACCACTCAACCAACTAGTGCTTTGCCTGGCATTTATTTGCATATCGGTCCAGTAATCAGCGTTGTCCACAACACTGGGGTCACTGTTTGAAAAGAACAATAGTACTTTAAATAATTAGTAGATGAAAATCATGACAATACTTGTTTGATGTAATATCTATTACTGCTTTAAAGATTTATAGTTATAACAATCTATTTTCTTTGTTAAATAAAAGTTTGAAAAAAAATGATAATCTAAATTAAATATGAAAACAAATCTTGAATTATTTGAGGTTCAGCACCATAGACGGATTTGTCAACCTCTGACGAACTGCATAGAACAAACAGATGTTAAAACATTGTGAAGACTTTCAAGACATGGATAGTAAATAATTAGTATCCCTCCATCCATCTTCTTCTGCTTATCCAGGGGTCGGGTCACAAGGACATCAGTCTAAACAGAGATGCTCAGACTTCCCTTTCCCTAGATACTTCCTCCAGCTCTTCCGGGGAGATACCAAGGAATTCTTTTTTTTAATACTGTTGGTGACTTTTCTATCAGTGCAGGGCTGACTGAGGTGATCACTCTTTTCTTTCTCAAGGGGCTGCGTGCTGGATTTCGGTTGTTGTAAGTGCTGCTCGGACATCCTTTCACATTCCACCCAGGAGGAATGTGAAAGGATGTCCTGAAGAAAATCTAGAAAAATAAAAGACAAAATCATTTATGTTGTAACTGATGCCTCAACATCCACAACAGAATATTTAGCTATAGCTAGCAACACAGCTGTCACCATGAGGACTCCCAAACACAAACAGGATAGAAAGCCAGAAGAATTTAAATGTTTTATATAGTATAAAAATGTTTGCTTTACCATTTTGGGGGTCCATTTCCCAGATGAGTTGCACATCTGCTAGAAATAAAGAAATAAAATAATTTATGTTGTACTTATTTAAAAGCATAGTCAGGTTATAAGGTTAATCAGCGCCCCCACCTGTAGTTAAATGGGCACACACACACATGGTAATGCAGCATGAAAATGATTTATGCTGTCAAGTCAAAATAATATAAGTATAAAAACGTTTAAAAACATTTATTACTTTACCATTTTGTGAGACTTGCTCCTCAATTATGCGGACATTGTGGTGATAATTTTCTAATGTAGATATTTAAAACAAACAATGGATAGATAGTATTACTAAAACACAGTCAACCTGTGGTGGTGCTTTAACGCCGGCGCCCTCCATGCAGAATATCTGAGGAACACCCCCGAAAACAAGTTTAGTTTTAATGATTACAAAAACTGTTACTTTACCATCTTTTACGTCAATCAGTTGGGCTGCCAATAAGGGAATAAAAACAATTAACGAATAAAAAAAATTAAATGAAATAAGTTTTCTGTTGTGAAATGATACTCACTCTGTTTCTGTAAAAAACACTATCAACTCTCTTATAAATATTAGTCTGAGAAAGGTTTAAATTTTAAGGATAAAGGGATGTAAAGGGAGTCTGTTTATTTAAACATTAAATTAATATTGCTTGGTCGTGAGATAGATGCAGTGCATGAAAAACATTTTGCCAGCTTATCCGTTTTCTTTCTCGCAGCGGACCAAGTGACAGGCAGAGAGAGAGAGAGAGAGAGCTCGTGATAATGATTTTGTTTAAACCAGGGGTTGAACGACTAGTGATTTTTTAAAGATGATTTTTATGTGATGAAAGTCGAGTCGAAATCGACTAGTCGCTGACAATGTCATTAATAAACATAATCATAGAGCTGTAAAAAAAAAAAAAAAACATAAATAGGTAAAAGATATGGACACAGCGACCCCATTTGATTCAACCCATTGGAGACAACTGAAGTCAGTTAAAGGCACTCACTTCCTGGGGGTCGATCGATCGTACTGCGCAGACTCAAACTGAGCTTGATGACGTAGATGTCATGTGAGCAACCTGTCTGACAATTGTAAGTCTTCTAATCGCTGTTCCAAGAGAAATCTGAATCACCCACCGAATCTTGCAGACGTTGTTAAATAATTTTGACCCGTGTCTTTTATGGACTCCAAGATTACATGCCTCCACGTACCCCCCATTGTCTCATAGACAGTAAAAGATTAGCTTTGAGCTTATTATTCAAAATGAATGGGAGTCAATGGAATGCTAACAGCAGGTGGGGTCCGCTAATCAATGGCGGTGCCTTGGGAAGCTTAAAAAATATGAAACCCTGCCCCCCTGAAAAAAACACCTTGTGCACAGCAATGGCATATGACACAGCGCTGCGTACATAGCTAATGCTCCTATAACAGCTCATTTTTATCAGTTTTTCTGTCTATGGGTCATTGTATTTCTCACAGATTTCTGCTCATTTTAAATCAGATACAGATAAAGCACATTTTTTGTAAACCTCTCATTTGAAGAATTGTGGTGCTTGCACGAGAAGACTTTCTCTCCTAAAATAATGTAAGGGGAAATAATATTTTCATTGATTTATCCTCAGTTAATAATCTTTTTATTTCACTGTCATATTACATGCAAACACACACACACACACACAAACATTGTGATACTATCTTAGGATCTGTTAAAGTCATTTATGTTTATTTCTCATCAACACATGCTTGTTTTTATCACAGCTTCCATACAGAGAGAGAGAGAGCGCGTGAGCATTACAGACTGCCACCTGATACCGTGGTCATGAACCACACAGACACGTCCAAATGAGTCCGGATATGGGAGCGATCCATAAAATCTACAAGCACATTCTTCAGGGAGCACATCCATCACTTGTTTACTGAACAAACAACACATTTCAGCCCCCTCTGAGCTCAAAGGATGACAAATTTCACGCACACAAAGGTACACATATGGATATAATTATTAGGGCAAAGGGCACATATGAACATAATTGATAGGTCAAAGATCAAACTCATCAATCATGTTGACATTTGCTGGGGGGTATTGCCACTAAAGTTCATAATTGTTAATAAGTTAGGGGGGAAGTCGTGGCCTAGTGGTTAGAGAGTTTGACTCCTAACCCTAGGGTTGTTGGTTTGAGTCTCTGGCTGGCAATACCATGACTGCAAGGCACCGAACACCCAACTGCTCCCCGGTTGCCACAGCAAAAATTATGCCCACTGCTCTGGGTGTGTGTTCACGGTGTGTGTCTGTGTTCACTGCTGTGTGTGTGCACCTTGGATGGGTTAAATACGGAGCACAAATTCTGAGTATGGGTCACTATACTTGGCAGTATGTCACTTCACTTCATAACGTGAATGAAATCAAAGCAGAATATGCAGTTTTGTTTGTGAATGTTTAGTTTATTTCACATGATTCTCGAGCACATTTAGTAGTTTTTGGCTAGTTAGAGTAGAAACAATATCAGCTGATACACTTTTTTTATTTTATTTTTTATTTACAAAAAAAAAAAACAATGTAATGTTTAAAGACATCCATTGCATGTTCACATAGGGAAACAATGTAAAAACAGTGCGCTTGGACACAAAAAAAAACTGATTAGGCCTCTTATTCACAGGACTCTCAGAACTTAATTTGGTAAGTTAACTTTCAAAATGTAGTCTTTTGTTTCAGTTGTTTGTTGTAGATTGTCAACTTATTCCAACTCAGTTTGGTCTCTGTGTTCTTGTTTGTTTTACTGACTTTTTTGTTATAAGAAACTGCTTCAGGGGACTCAACGTAGACAGCATGGCCGTAGCCAGCTATGAGGTCACCGAGGTCATGTTGAAAAATAAAATTAGTTATAATAAAGCCCTTCCTACACCTACCCTTACAATACCCAATAATTTATTTTCAACTTTTTGATTATTAACTTCATTATCTTTGAAAATAAATGCTTCTCGTGTCGATTTCATCAAAATATGTATGACACATAGTTTATCTCCTGCGCAGCTAGAGGCAATGATAAGCAATTTTTTTTAAAGAAGTCCAAGGACAGGGTATTGCTGACAAGCTATGACATTCGGGAAGGGTAAAACAATATATATTACTTGTCAAAAACGTTATCAACGCTAAAAAAAAAAACTGTAGAACAAGTAACTTAGTGTACAGAATGAAATGAGATACGCAAACACTAGCCATTAAGAAGTCATATACGTCATTCAGTACAGTAGTTAAACTTTCACAAATCATGCTATAAACATTCATAAGAGCACTAGACAAAGTTATCAGCTATATAATGGTTATAAATAAAAACAATAAAATCAATATGTATGGTTGCATGAATAATAAACAATTTATTAAATTATCCACTCCATTAATAAAGTAAAGTATTAACAAATTATGATGCATCAGATGATGTTTTATTAACCAGTGGAGTTTGTACTGCAGTTGTAACTATGACAAACACATACATTTGTATGTTCATACATTTGTTAGGCTAATGATCCCTGCCAATACTGTAAAATCAAATAAAGGAGTTATTTGCATTGAGAGTCATGTTTTCATTGACCAGTGTTCAGGATGAAGATTTATTTGAGCTGGGATCTGCAATATAATTTCTAACACATATCGACGGATCTTTATTATTTTTATATTATAAATGAACTAGTTTAGTTACATTTATATTTTACAATAGTATAGTTGTATCAATGCCTTTTATTTAACTTTTAGTACTGATATCAGTGAAAGGTAATCATAAAGCAATGTATAAGAATTTGTCATTGTTTTTCCAACATGTCAAAATTTATATTTGTTTATTACTGTGTCTTCATTTTATTAATATTGTTCATATATATAAGTTGTATGTGAAATGTCATTATGTTGAGAACCTACTGTTTCATAAATAAAAACGGCGACAGTGGGACTCGAACCTCATCACCATCACCATAAATAGAGCACACACATCATCTGAAGCTACAGATCTATAAGGTGCTACTTACCTGTCTTATAGTCCTGTGTGCCATGGCCACTGTTCTTCTAGCCTCTTCCAAGTCAATTTTCAGTCAGTGTAACGAAGGCCAGCCAGTAGGTGCTGTGCAGGTAAACCTCACTCCTAGTTGCTAGTGGCTGCAGTCTTAAGCCTCCTTGTTAGAATTTCCACCTCCCATGCAGGATACCCGGGTTCAAGACCCACTCTAAACAAGAACGAGGTGTGGCGGTAAGGACCCATGGGAAAAAGGTTACATTGGTGCTGTGACCCAGATGAGAGTAAGGTTTAGGGGGGTGAATGTAACAGAGGCCAGCCATTAGGTGCTGTGCAGGTACATCTCACTCGCCTTATCTTAAGAGACATGCTAGTGGCTGCATTCTGTAGCCTCCTAGTTAGTGTGTCTGCCTCCCATGCCAGAGACCTGGTTTTGAGACCATATCTGAACAAGAACATGATGTGGCGGTGAGGACCCAGGGGAGAGGTGTTACATCAGCAACAAACCTGCAAATAAATGAGCTGGCGAGATTAAGCTTCATGAATCTGTGAGGCTTTCCAGCCAAATGTGGTTCATTTCTCGAGGCTTCGCATGAACACTAGGGACACCTGCTGGTCGATCCAAAAGCAGTACAGGAAAACACTAAGAGTGTGATAGTGCCAAAATGTGTGCTTCAAAAAGGCTTGATACATTTACACACACACACACACTTAGGACTTAGGTCAGGCTGTGCTGTAAGTCATATTGGGCTGCAAATTTACTCCAAATTGATCGATCAGCCCCAATGTTTCTTCAGCTTCATTAAACGTTAACAGCTTTAAGATCTTTAATAAAGGTACGACACAAAGTTGTTCTTGATCGACCTTGTTTTATTTTGACGGGGGGTGGTTTCCATATGAGTTTTACTTCCATATGAGTTTTACTTTGAATCCATAGGGGGATTCAAGTCAAGTCAAGTCAATTCACCTTTATTTATATAGCGCCTTAAATAACTAAATACATAAATAAAATACATTGCGTCAAAGAAACTGAACAACATTCATTAGGAAAACAGTGTGTCAAAACTGCAAAATGACAGTTAAAGGCAGTTTATCATTGAATTCAGTGATGTCATCTCTGTTCAGTTTAAATAGTGTCTGTGCATTTATTTGCAAATCAAGTCAATGATATCGCTGTAGATGAAGTAACCCCAACTAAGCAAGTCAGAGGTGACGGCGGAAAGGAACCGAAACTCCATCGGTGACAGAATGGAGAAAAAAACCTTGGGAGAAACCAGGCTCAGTTGGGGGACCAGTTCTCCTCTGACCAGACAAAAACAGCAGTTCAATTCCAGAATGCAGCAAAGTCAGATTTTGCAGAATAATCTTCTGTTTCCTGTGGTCTTGTCCTGGTGGTCGTATGAGACAAGGTCTTTACAGGGGATCTGTATCCGGGCTCTAGTTGTCCAGGTCTCCGCTGTCTTTCAGGGATGTAGAGGTCATTCTAGGTGCTGATCCACCATCTGGTCTGGAAACGTACTGGATCTGGGTGACTGCAGTGACCCTCTGATCTGGATACAGACTGGATCTGGTGGCTACTGTGTGTGACGCTCGTGCACCAGAGAAACACAAGGAGAGGGAGAGATCCAATTGCAGGTAAGTGTTATTAACAAAAAGGGTAATCCAAAATAAACAGTCCAAGGAGACAAACAAAACAAAAGAGTGAACAGGATGGAATGGAACGGGAACTCAGAGGACGAGAAGGCAAGGGTAAGTCTCGGGAGACGAGGACATTGGTAACACGAGGGGTAAGGACTCCTTACAAACAACAGGGAAAGACAGGTATTTATAAGGAGACTAATGACAATAGATTCCCTGCACCTGGTGCAATTAATTGGAGTGCAATTACTGTGAAGACAGGACCAGACTAGAGGAATTATAGTGCCTATGGCGAAGTGCCTAAGGAGAAGTGAGCTCACTAGTGGACACCCAGGAAAACAGAGACTGACAGCGTGACATTACCCCCTCCTCCACGGAGCAGCTGCCAGATGCTCCACCTGAAACCAAGGAAAAACCAACAGATAAAGAAACTAGGAGGGAGCTGGAGCGGCGGAGGACTAGGGGGAGGGACGGAGGGACAGAAAACATGATACACAGAGACAGGAGAACCAGGTAGAATGGGGAAACAGAGACAAAACAACAAGGTAAAATGGGGAAACCGATACAAACCAACCAGGTAGAATAGGGAAACAGAGACAAAACAATCAGGTAAAATGGGGAGACAGAGACAAGACAACCAGGTAAAATGGGAAGACAGAGACAAGAGAAGTGTAACACAAAACAAGGAGTCCAGGAGGGTGGTGGACCGGCGGAGGATCAGGGGGAGGGACGGAGGGCCATGTCCAAAGGAGGAAACAGACAAAAAAACAAAAGAAAACAAAAACATAAGTCCGTGAAGGACATCATGTGATGCCCACCAGGGCGGAGCAGAAGACCAGCACAACCATGTGGTCAAGGCAGAGGCCCCCAGGGCGGAGCATAAGACCACCACTTCCTTGTGGTCGATGCCGGAGTCCCCCAGGGCGGAGCAGAAGACCCCCACAAACGTGTGGTCAGGGCAGAGCAGAAGACCACCACATCCTTGTGGTCGCTGCCGGAGTCCCCCAGGGCGGAGCAGAAGACAACCACGTCCTTGTGGTCGATGCCGAAGTCCCCCAGGGCGAAGCAGAAGACCACCACGTCCTTGTGGTTGATGCTGGAGTCCCCCAGGGCATAGCAGAAGACCACCACATCCGTGTGACCAGACCAACGGGAGGATGAAACTTTGGTAATCCTATGGTGTTTTTACTGGATTCCAGAAGATCGGTGCTGACTTGACTCTGCTCATGAAGATTATTGGTGACTTGCATTTGTTCATGAAGATCCCCGGTGACTTGACTCAGTCCTTGAAGATCCCCGGTGACTTGACTCAGTCCTTGAAGATCACCGGTGACTTGACTCAGTCCTTGAAAATCACCAGTGACTTGACTTGACTCTGAAAGGTCAACGGTGACTAGCCTTGTCTCTGGAAAGTCCAAGGTTGCTAATCCTGACTCTGGAAGGTCAAAGGTGACTAACCCTGACTCTGGAGGGTCAATGGTGACTAACCCTGACTCCGGAAGGTCAACGGTGACTAACCCTGACTCTGGAGGGTCCACGAGCACCTGACTAGACTCTGGAGGTTCAACCGGAACCTGACTCAACTCTGGATGGTCAATGGTGACTAACCCTGACTCCGGAAGGTCAACGGTGACTAACCCTGACTCTGGAGGGTCCACGAACACCTGACTCGACTCTGGAGGGTCAACCGGAACCTGACTCAACTCTGGAAAGTCAATGGGCACCTGACTCGACTCTGGAAGGTCAACCGGAATCTGACTTGATTCTGGGGAATCAACTGGAACGTGACTCGACTCTGGAAGGTCAACGGTGACTAACCCTGACTCTGGAAGGTCGACGGTTACTAACCCTGACTCTGGAGGTTCCATGAGCACCTGACTCGACTTTGGAGAGTCCACGAGCACCTGACTCGACTCTGGAGGGTCAACCGGAACCTGAGTCAACTCTTGGAAGTCAATGGGCACCTGACTCGACTCTGGAAGGTCAACAGGAATCTGACTTGATTCTGGGGAATCAACTGGAGCGTGACTCGACTCTGGATGGTCAACAGGAGCCTGACTCGACTCTGGACAGTGAACTGGAATTTGGCTCGACTCTGGAAGATCGACAGGAACTAGCCCTGACTCTGGAAGGTCAACAGTAACTAACCCTGACTCTGGAGGGTCCATGAACACCCGACTCGACTCTGGAAGGTCAACCGGAAACTGACTCAACTCTGGAAAGTCAACGGGCACCTGACTCGACTCTGGAAGGTCAACAGGAATCTGACTCAACTCAGGAAAGCCCACTGTAACTGCCATCCTCTGCAGTGGCTCCGGGCTGGCGGCCATCTTGTGCAGGGGTGCTGGCTCCGCAGACGTGACGTGAACAGTCTTGGGAATCTCTAGGATTTTTGACAGCCTGGAGAAATAATCCCAAAACGTCTCTGCTGCCATCTTGGGCTTTGGTGCTGAGCTGGCGGCCATCCTGCACTGTGGCGCTGGACTGGTGGCCACTTTGTGCTGTGGCGCTATGCTGGCGTCCATCTTGCATCCTGGCACTGGGTTGACAGCCATCTTATTCTGTGGCTCTGGACTGGTGGCCACTTTGAGCTTTGGCGCTGTGCTGGCGTCCATCTTGCCTCTTGGCGCTGGGTTGGCAGCCATCTTGTCTCGTGGCTCTGAGTTGGCAGCCATCTTGCGCTGTGATGTGGGGTTGGCTTCCATCTTGCCCCGTGGCGTTGAGTTGACGGCCATCCTGTGCTGTGATGTGGGGCTGGCACCATCTTGCCTCATGGTGCTGGGTTGGCGGTCATGCTGCGCAGCGGCGCTGGGTTGGCAGCCATTTTGTGCAGCGGCACAGGACTGGCGGCCATATTGCATAGCGGCGCTGGCTCAGTCGATTTGTGCCTCCTCTCCCCTCTCTGTCTACAATGGGGAAACGGCGGCTCCCATCCGAACCCCGGGTCAATGGGAGGCCACAGTGGAGATCGCTGCCGGACCTCCTCTCGACTACACACTCCAGAGCGACCTCCTCTGGTTCCACGGAACACAACTAGGCGAGTACCCTCAAATCCATTCCTCTCCCGTTTGATGGCTGGGGAGGAAATTGGAGCAGACATACCGCGGAATCTCTAGATGGAGTCCTTCTGTGACGTTCGTGCACCAGAGAAACACAAGGAGAGGGAGAGATCCAATTGCAGGTAAGTTTTATTAACAAAAAGGGTCATCCAAAATAAACAGTTCAAGGAGACAAACAAAACAAAAGAGGCAACCGGGTGGAATGGAACGTGAACTCAGAGGACGAGAAGGCAAGGGTAAGTCTCGGGAGACGAGAATATTGGTAACACGAAGGATAAGGACTACACACAAACAACAGGGAAAGACAGGTATTTATAAGGAGACTAATGACAATAGATTGCCTGCACCTGGTGCAATTAATTGGAGTGCAATTACTGTGAAGACAGGACCTGACTAGAGGAATTATAGTGCCTATGGTGAAGTGCCTAAGGAAAAGTGAGCTCACTAGTGGACACACAGGAAAACAGACTGACAGCGTGACACTGTGACCTCGGAATAAGAGAGAAACAGACAAATATTAGCCTAGATGCCATTCTTCTAATGATGTAGCAAGTACATCGGGTGTTAAGGTAAGTGTACCTGGTTCCGGTTTACCTAATTAATGCAGCCTAAAAATCCTTTAACAGATTTGGATATTAAAAACATATTAGTATGTTATGTGTAAGCCAGGTTAAAGAGATGGATCTTTAATCTAGATCTAGACTTATAATTAACACCTCTGTTTTTTTTCAGAATTTAGCAGTAAGAAATTACTCGTCATCCAGTTTTTTATATCGACTATGCCTTCCATTAGTTTTTCAAATTGTTGTGTTTCACCGGGCTGCAAAGAAATATAGAGCTGAGTATCATGAGTATAACAGTGAAAGCTAACACCATGTTTCCTGATGATATCTCCCAAGGGTAACATATAAAGCGTGAAGAATAGCGGCCTTAGTACTGAGCCTTGAGGTACTCCATACTGCACTTGTGATCGATATGGTACCTCTTCATTCACTGCTATGAACTGATGGCGGTCATATAAGTACGATTTAAACCATTCTAATGGTTAAACCATTAATGCCAACAAAGTGTTCAAGTCTATGCAAAAGAATGTTGTGGTCAATTGTGTCAAACGCAGCACTAGGATCCAATAAAACTAACAGAGAGATAAAACCACAGATGATAAGAGCAGGTCATTTGTATCTCTAAAGAGAGCAGTCCCAGTATTATGATACGGTTGTATCCGATCATAGATCTCTTAGACACATACTTCCATGTCTCCATACTTTCACAATGCAGGAAGTTTCTGAGGTTGGCTTTCAGGGGCGAAGCGTACCAATATTGAGTACTTCCTTTTGTTCTTGCACTCTCACCTTGCACATGTACAAAATATGTAGATGCGGCTCTGTTCCACTGCGACTGCAGGGCATCCGCATACTACATTAGATCAACGATTGGTTGATTTTAGCTCAATCAGCGTTAGCTTTAATCATCATTAAAATATTTCCTCCTTGAGAGGTCACCCTGTGTTGGTGTGTACCGACATCACAGCAGTGGTCTCTTATATCAACTCTTATTTCTTATATCAAAGGTCCGTGTTCGTGCCCCTTGTACAAGCTGGCACACCAGATCCTTCTGTGGTCCCAGGACAAACTCCTCTTGCTCAGAGCAGTGTACATTCCTGGGAATCTAAATGTAAGAGCAGACATACTGTCAAAATATGGGCACAGGCACCGGGGAATGGAAGGTTCACCAGGAGGTGCCACATGAGGTGCCACATGGGGTAGTGGGGTTTGAGACTGAACACCAGAAAAGTGTACTAAAAACATTCCAGAGTGATTAAAATGTTTAAAGAAAAATGTATTTAACTTTAAAACTTAAAATGGTCTTTTCTGTTTTTTTTTTTTAGAACATGTATCATGGCATCTGCTGGTATCAATACAGAAACATCCATTTCAGATTTACACGTATCAGCAAGGATGTGCTCTATTAAAAGTCATGCTCTATGTGCCCCTTTTAGAAGAATAAAAAATAAAAAGAATAAAAAATACAAATATGTAGACAGTATATTGTCATTCACTGTCTACATATTTGTATTTTTTATTCTTTTATTATGTGTTTTATGTTCTGTCGCTGTCATTCTGTTGTACTGCGGAGCTTCTGTCACGAAAACAAATTCCTCGTATGTGTAAACATACCTGGCAATAAAGCTCATTCTGATTCTGATTCTGATTCTGATTTTATACTTTTAGCACCTGCCCCTCTAAAGGTCTCTGCACTGCCCTGCTCCATATAATCATTTATGAACCGCTGCTTTATGATGTCTTTAGGTTATACGAATTAACAAAACAATGAAAACCAAAAAAATTTTTTTATAAAATTGCACTTAAGGTTTATGTAATGTATTGCATATAAAATGTCCATCCATTTGGATTGGACAGTTTAATAAACTTAATGTGAGGCATATTTGTCAGTCAAACATACAGTAATTGAAACAGATCAGATTTTTTTAATAGTACTAACTTCTATAAAATATTTAGCTTCAGTCTCAAACATTTTTTGACAAGGCACAAAGGATTTACACAGCCATTGAGGAATTTTAACCAAAGTATGTTGAAGACATACAGTATCATGGATCCCCTAAAGAATCATACCAACTTGTGAAAAAGGGGCATCCGATAAAAAAGAAAAGAAAAGAACAAACTAAACATGAAAAGTTTATTAGTTTGTTTGTTTAATCCATATATATATATATATATATATATATATATATATATATATATATATATATATATTCAGTTTAAGCCTAAACACATATTTTGAATGTTTCGTGACTGACCGCACAAAAGAAGATTTCACAAAAAAGTATCTTTCTGAACATAACAACTTAAAGTTGTGCTTATATCTGTGTTTGAGGCTAAACAAAAAGACCTTTATGATGTGACAGGTCTTTGTTTGAGCTTTGAGCAGATGATGGACTCCTGTGGAGCTCCTGATTTACATCTTGCTTGAGATCATTCAAAGACACACAAATCAACATGGAAATTATCAGCGATGATGGAGTAGAAATCAGGAGAGATTAACTAATGTTATGTAGTTAACATTATGTAGTTAACTTCGGCGCTGCCGAAGATCCCTCATTGCTGGGGTGAACCCGCGGTGTCATTGAGCAGGCATAGCAGTCTGGTGCTGTGGACGCTTGAGGCGGTGAACTGGAGTGAGCCCACCATGATGGGGAGGAGCAGGGAACGGGGCATCCCTGCCGGCTTCCCAAAACCGGAGGAGCCGTCACCGTCCACAGGGCAGTGGAGGAGTGTCATGCTGTCCACCGAGGGCCATTCAGTGCCACCGCCAGGCACGGCAGAGGAGTTCACCCAGCTGATGGAGGGCTGAGTGGCAGTGCGTCTGTGAACCTCCTCTCTCCCCTCTCTCATCTCTGTCACTCCTCATCCTTCCATCTCCTTTTCTCTCGCCTTGTCTGTCCTACCCCCAGGGTCCTGCAGGTCACCGTGAGCGGTCCCCCGTGAGGGAGAGGGGGTAGTAGAGTGCAGTCTCAGGAGTACACCCCAGCCTGTGAGAATGGAGCGAGGCCGGTGGAGTGATGAGCAACACCTGCTCCACTCAACGGTGTTACGACCCCCGGAGGAGATCGTGGGAGGATACAAAAGAGGAACGACGACAGTGAAGGATGAGAGAGGACCAGACCAGGAAAGTTTGTGTCGTTACAGAGACCAAAACACAATCTCCTGGAAGCACCTGACAGAGCAAGGAGAATAATTGGTCAGTGTAAACAAATGTTGATCAGAGTCGACATTGTTGTTTGTCTAGATGTTGTTGACAATCTAGTGTCTCATAAACAAACATTCAAGACAGAATAAAGCTGTAAACATCACAGAATTTAAGAAATGCTGTAATCAGCTGAAAATGTATGTTCTATTAAACTATTAACGATTTATCCAAGTATTTTAATGAAACTCATGGAGAGGTAAAACTTTCCAAGCGAGACATTGTATCTTTGTCTTTTATATTATTAATTTAAGTTCCAGTTATTTATTTATTTATTTAAGGGCCAGAAAGAAAGAAAAAATCCTTAAAGTCCTCATCTTAATTTGCATCTTGTCAGATTTGTTTAGTAAATAAGACTTGACCTGAGAGGTGTGCTAAGAATAGCAAATCTGGAGGACCTATAATGTATGAATTATATTTAGCAAGCTGCCAGTCAGAATTTCCTAAGGGTGGAGACTCAAGCTGCTAAGAGAAACACAAGTAAAAGAAGAGATTGATGCCCTTGTCATATCTGACCATCACAGGTATCTGGTTAATGATCTTTAACAAACAAGATGGAGGAACTCTCTTATCTGTTCTTACTTTTGGGTAAGTATAAATAGCACGCATCAGTCAGACGATGTAAATTATAGATGTTGTTTAGAACATTTTTAAAGAATTAAATGCAACAAAAACTTGATCCACATCCCAGAAAGCAATGGAAATATTTTGTTTTTGTAACAGGTGTCTTTTCCATTCAGGGGAGTTCAGTAAACTTGAAAGGTAAAAAGTAGTAACTAATGTCCAATTAGTTAACATGCATTGACTAACATTAACCAATACACAACTTATATTATTTATTAATCATTGTTAATGTTGGTTAATTAAATAAAACTGCTTGTAGTTAGTTCATGTAAGTGCAGGTCCATTAAAAATATTAACTTCAGATTTTATTGTAGTAGTAAAGGAAATTGAGTGTTTTGGACTGGAATTTTATATCTGAACCCAAATGGAATGTACTGGAACTTCACACATTTGAGTCTTGATCCTCTGTCTCTTTAAATGTTTTTTAGAGAATTTGGCATTAAAAGGAACGGCTGTACAGTCATCCACATTTTACACCTGTAGAGCTGCAAAGGCTATCGATGGCATCAGATACTCTCCTTCAGGTACACCCTATCCAGACGAAACCTATACATACTGTTCCCACACAGCATACGATCTCAACCCATGGTGGAGGCTGGACCTGCTGAATTATTACTACATTTACAAAGTGACCATCACCAACAGAGGTGACGGCTGGCTGGATGAAACGTCTGGAGCAGAAATCCGCATCGGAAACTCTCTGGAAAACAATGGCAACAATAATCCCAGGTGAAGTTTGTGAAAACAGTTATGAACATGCCAGGAGAACCCGATTTGAGCAGGGCTGTTTCCCAAAAGCTTCGTAAGTCTAAGAAGTTCATAAAGCATCATAACTTAAGTAGCACTTGAAAATCATCGTAGATCTACGAGTGCTCTGGAGTAATCGTAAAGCCCTAAGTGCTTCGTAAGAAGACAGATTTATGCAGTCACCTGCAGGACAATCAGCAGATTACACCTTTAACTTGATTCAAGTGCAATGTGGTTATATATAAGGATTTGATTGTGCTTTATTGTACACTTTATAACTCGTTTTTTTTATTTTTTTATTTTTATTTTTTTTATTAATTAATTAATTAAAAAGGGCAGCGGAAATTAGAAATACACATTTGAATTAAATGACTGAAAAACAACAACAACAACAACAAATAATAACTTAAAAAAGAATAAAAGATGTAGGAAATGCTTCAAAGACTGGGGGGGAAATATCTCAATGACTTGGTGAAGCGCACAAAAACTAGCCATGTGTTAGACCTGGAAATAACATCTCACTCTCTCTCTCTCTCTCTCTCAATACTGTATATGAATAAATTAATTTAAATAAATGTATGCATTTAGCAGACGCTTTTATCCAAAGCGAATTACAGTGCATTCAGGCTAACATTTTTTACCTAACATAATATGTATACAACATATATTATATATTATTATGTAAAGTATAATATTGTACACTATAATATAATAATATTGTAATATTGTAATATAATATAATACAATATTGTATTATAGTTATTATATCCAAGTTGTCTGTCTGGAACGCAGCAATAGGTTAATGTCAATAAACGATTGTGTACTACAATTATGAGTCATTTTATAAGGCGACATTTCAGAAATTGACAAACCGATAGCGACTCCTAAGTAGCGCTTAAAGCACAACTATGTGCGGTTTCTTTACGTGCATTGTTGGGAAACACATGTGAAACAATAACAAACTATCGTAAAATTACTCATAGAAAACGTTCTTAAGCTCTAAGATCAATCATTATTGGGAAACCCGGCCCAGGTCAGCTGATTGTCTCATGGTTTCTCTCTTTCTCTCTGCAGATGTGGTGTCACTTCACTTGTCCCAGCAGGCAGTTCTGTCAGTTTCTCTTGCGGTGGAATGGAAGGTCGTTATGTGAACATGTACATTCCTAACATCCAGGCGATTCTCACGCTGTGTGAGGTGGAGGTTTATGGAACAGGTCATTTCTAACACCTCATTCTAGATTGTTAAAGTGCTGTAACATTAGTGAAATTTCACATGGGAAAAAAAAATAGTTCCACTGTCAGCAGTGTAAAGACGTACGAAGCACAGCTCACAAAGATGTCACTTTCAACCCCAGTATCTTTCGGCTGGTCGAATTTGAATGATCAACTTGATGATCAAGTTAAATCGGTGTGGGGAATTGTTTTGCCCTCATGGGAAACTCCGGATCACACAGATTCTTATTGGAATCTTATTGGACAAATTGGGCAAAATGTACCGTTAATATGAAATTATTTTCTTTATTGATATTTAACAGGCATTTTGACTGTATTTTAAATCATGCTTTGCATTTTGTGTAGAAAATGTCTGTAAACTTCACAAATATTGTCCTGGCAGAAAATTTGTCTACTTTTAAAACGTTTCTACAGATCTTTCCTAAGCGATCAATAATTATGGGTACAAACTAATAACAAGACATATCATAAATGAACCGTTATTATTGAACCATTGCAGTTAGCAAATGTTGATTCACATGTGATGTGTGTACTGCTAGACACCTCTCTCCAGGCTGAGGTGCTGCTTGACTGGCAAGTGATTAGATAATGATTGTTTATTTATTTATTTAAAAGGGACAGTGCATATGAATGAACATAGCTTTTCAGTAATGTACATATGCCAAAGTTAGCCCCCAGGCTATTTTACATTTGTAGTCCCATGTGAGGTCTTCAACAACACCTAGTAACACAGCTAAACATTTAATTTAAACATGATTTGACTTAATTTAAAAGACACTACATTTAACAACAACATATAAGAAATGCCGCAGTTAGCAAACATGGCATCTAATATGGCATACTCATACTACGACGGACACACACATATACACATACAAAGTAAAGTGCTATTAGATGCTGCCAAGTGCTTGATCTAGTTTGGTATACATACATACACTTATAAAGTAATAAAATGAACCATACCCATTTATCTAAATTACAACAAATATCATTAGTGGGCACATACTTAATTTGTTTTAAGCCAGTTTTAAGTTGGTTTTTAAAACTGGGCAAAGTCGGGCTTTCTCTCACAGCAAGCCCTGGTTACACTTCTGCCTCCGCCTGTTGTTTTCACTTTAATGTAATCACTTAGTGGTGATGGGGCAATACCATGTAAGATCTTATATATAGCACAGGCATATTTGAGCTTTAAGAAATTTGCAAAGCTTAGTAGGTTATATTTTTGTAATATTAAGCAGTGATGATATGAGAGTGGTTTCCGGTCTAAAATTTTTAGAGCTTGTTTGAAAAGTGACTCCATTTTTTTGAGCGTTGTTGCGTTTGTGAGTGACCAGTTTGTAAAACCATATTCAATATGAGAAAGGATCATAGAGTGAAGAAACATTCTGGCTACTTTATGTGACAGAGATGGTCTAATGTATCTAAAGTTAGCAAGATTAAATTTAACAGTTTTTGATAAGTTTTTAATATGATTTTTAAAAGATAGTGTTGGATCTAATACAATGCCAAGTTATTTGAATTTGTATACAATCTGTAGTTCTTCTCAGTTTAAAAATATATTTGAGCGAGTCATTTCAATCTGCCGCTTAGAAAACATCATACAAACAGTTTTTTTAGGGTTCAGTAGTAGACATGATTTAATGAGCCACTCCTGTACACGGCTCAATGCAGATGTAAGTGACTGAGAGGCTTCTTGAACAGTTTTTGCATGTGTAAAAATTACTGCGTCATCTGCATACATTAATATATTGATGTTTTGGCACACTGTAGGCAGGTCATTAATGTATAAAGAAAAAAAATAATAGGTGCAAGTATGGAGCCTTGAGGAACCCCTATTGGACATTCTAAATAGGGAGATTTAATGTTGTCAGTAGAGACACAATGTATTATATTGGCTAAGTGATGATGAACTAATCATTTACAAAACATGACTTTATGTTCAAAAATGATTATTAAGTAACATGCCAATGACTTACAAATCTGTTGTAAGTTATCTTTAAAAAAAGCATTTTGTGAAATAAGCAACAAGTACTTAGTAGATGATTAAGAAGTTACTAATTAATATATTATTAATCACTTATTATTCATCAAAAATTAACATTGTACTATTATTTAACAGTGTTAAAATACTCTGTCTGTAAGAGAAGTTATCTTGAGTGGAGGGTAAAACCGGTTCACATTATCACTAGATCCCACACACTCCATACAGAACACAAGTCTGTGCTGATGAGAGAAATGTTTAGCACAACACACTGGTTTAATTATTTCATAAAGCTATCTATTTTAAAAATAAATTACGACAGATTTGTAAATTGTTAGCATGTTACTTAATAATCATTTGTGAACATGTGAACATTACATGTTTTGTAAATGATTAGTTAATCATCATCTTATCACTTGTAAATTATTTACAACAATCTAACAAATTAAAATATTAACATATCACTTATTAATCATTTGTGAACGCATAGTCATGTTTTGTATATGATTAGTTCATCATTAACTGATTACTTGTAAATGAATTAACAAAACATACACAAACTTTTTAGAATGTCACTTATAAATGTTTTGAAAATGATTAGTTCATCATTAACTAATCACTAATACATGTTCCATGTAATACATGGAAGGAAGGTAAAAATAATACTTAGTATGTTGTTGGTTTCATTCCTCTGTGAAGTCGCGAAGGTAAAGTTGCAGATCTTTACACCGGTGATCTTCAAACAAAGAGGTTGAACATGAGGACTGAATACTTCTGCAAATGCTTCCGCTTCAGTGCACAGACACCCTAGTTGTAGAGCCCTATTAAATCAGTTTTGTTTATTCGCAAAATGTTCTCCAAAATATATATTTTATAACAAATTTAAACAGTTTCCATTAAAATTTCACAGAATTAAATTTCATTGGTTACATTTTATTTCACTAATATTCTCTAAAAAGATTATGCTTATACAATTCAACAAAAATTGAATACCTCAAACTAAAATCTCAGGTGCAGATATAAGTAACTGCTTAAGATTTTTGTTCAAAGGGATTTGGTTGACAAAACGTTTATGAATTTCTGATTTATGTGTTCATAAAGCAAGATATAGTAAAACTGAGTAACATATATGACATGTTTCTCTGACAGCCAAGAAGCAGGTGATCCGAGTGCAGGTGAAAGCTGCTGAGAATGTGGATGAAGCTGAACTGAAGGAGCTCGTCTTAAACAAGGTGGATTTTATATTACTCATCTGACTAAAATTAATTGTTGATCATACAGAAAACACAAATGTTTAGACATCAGTCTACAAACACGAATCCAAAAAAGTTGGGACACTGTAGAAATTGTGAGTAAAAAAGGAATGGAATAATTTACAAATCTCATAAACTTATATTTTATTCACAAAATAATATAGATAACATATAAAATGTTGAAAGTGAGACATTTTGAAATGTCATGCCAAATATGGGCTTTTTTGCATTTCATGAGAGCTACAAGTTGTTATCAGCGCTCAGTTCAGAAGCCTGCATCTCTGATGGTATGCGGTTGCATGAGTGCATGTGGCATGGGCAGCTTACACATATGGAAAGACACCATCAATGCTGAAAAGTATATCCAAGTTCTAGAACAACATATGTTGGATGGGAACATTGTCTCTTTCAAGGAAGTCCAACATGACAATGTCAGACCACATACTGCATCAATTACAACATCATGACTGTGTAGAAGAAGGATCCGGGTACTGAAATGGCCAGCCTGCAGTCCAGATCTTTCACCCATAGAAAACATTAGGTTCATCATAAAGAGGAAGATGTGACAAAGAAGACCTAAGACAGTTGAGCAACTAGAAGCCTGTATTAGATAAGAATGGGACAACATTCCTATTCCTAAACTTGCAACTTGTCTCCTCAGTCCCAGGACATTTGCAGACTGTTATAAAAAGAAGAGGGGATGCCACACAGTGGTAAACATGGCCTTGTACCAACTTTTTTGAGATGTGTTGATGCCATGAAATTTAAAATCAACTTATTTTTCCGTTAAAATTATACATTTTCTCAGTTTAAACATTTGATATGTCATTCTGTTTTTATCCACAATTTGTAAGGCGTCACAACTTATTGGGAATCGGGTTGTAAAAAAACAAAACTCAGCTCAGTCAGCTTTAGTCAGGGGGAAGTCGTGGCCTAATGGTTAGAGGGTTGGACTCCCAATCGAAGGGTTATGAGTTCTAGTCTCGGGCCGGACGGAATTGTGGGTGGGGGTAGTGCATGAACAGCTCTCTCTCCACCTTCAATACCATGACTTAGGTGCCCTTGAGCAAGGCATCGAACCCCCAACTGCTCCCCGGGCGCCGCAGCATAAATGGCTGCCCACTGCTCCGAGTGTGTGCTCACGGTGTGTGTGCATTTCGGATGGGTTAAATGCAGAGCACAAATTCTGAGTATGGGTCACCATACTTGGCTGAATGTCACTTCACTTTCACTTTCACTTTATGTAGAGACAAAACACAATGCTTTGTGTTTGGATTTTTGACAAATTCTTATCTTTCTGTAAGATTTGTTGTCACAGCCACACCTTCTACACTCCCGGAATCGGACACTTACGCCACACCCACTCGTCCCCAATCACCTGAATTCTGAACACCTGTGCATCATCACCAGTGCCACATATAAAGCCATCAGTCACCATCACCCAGTGTCTGGTCTAGCACCGATCTCCTCACTTACCTGAACGCCATTCGTATAACCTACCTGATCTACTGAACCCTCTTCATCCTCATCTGTATTCCTGTTCCCATCGTCTTCGTCTGAGTCGCCACCTGTATCACCATTCACCTGAAGGAAAGTTGTGTTATTCTCTGTGTCATCTACGTGTCAAGATTCACCTGTGTCTGAAAACCTCTGATTCACATTAAACACTATATCACTGAATCCTCTGTGTCCTCGTCTGTGTCTGACAGAAGACCAGACCTCATGCAGAGCTCTTCAGATACAGGCGAGGACCGCACCGCGGATCCCTTCACTGAACTGGTTCACGCTGTACGGTCCTCACTAATGCAACAAACTCAACTTTCCTCACCGGCTGTCAACAGTTCAAACACCGCTACAACTCTGGTCACTTCTTCAGTTGCCCCTGCGAGTCCCATGGCCAAACCAGCGACATACAGCGGCACGGCGGAGGATTGCAGCGGGTTCCTGCTACAGTGTTCCCTCTACATGGAATCCAACGCTCATTTATTCACCACTGAACGCAGTCGAGTCGCATTCATCATCAACCTGCTCTCAGGTAAAGCTCTCCAATGGGCTCAATCTCTCTGGGATTCGAACTCATCTACCCTTGGATCAGTCACTAACTTCTGTTCGCAGTTAAAATCCGTCTTTGGTCAACAAACTTCTGCATTGTCTGTCCATGATCAATTATTTACAATTCGCCAACAGAAAGATGAATCCGTGAGTGATTATGCCATATGCTTCCGTACACTCGCTTACATAAGCGGCTGGAATGAAACTGCCTTAATTACAGCATATCGCCACGGATTGTGTGACAAAATACAAGGTTTGATTGTGGTGTACGAAGACTCACTGGGACTTGAGTGTCTCATCCAGAAATCCATCAGAGTTGCCCAGAGACTCACTGCCTGTCATCTGCTCACTCCCGCTGTACTTCCTCCGCCCGCTATACCATCTGTCGCTCCTCCAGCATCTGAGCCCATGCAAGTGGATTCTAACCATCTGTCCACATCGGAACGTCAGCGGAGGATTAACACCGGGCTGTGTCTCTATTGTGGGGGAGATGGACACCTCTTACCATCCTGTCCAGTTCGGCCCCCACGCCCAGCGGTGAGTACCATCCATATACCTCCTCTAACTGCTCCTCTGACTAAAACCTGGGTTACTCTAAGACATCTCCATTCTTCTGTTTCAGTACAAGCCCTCATCGACTCCGGTTCTGCGGGGAACTTCATCAACCGGCAAACATTAACTCGTCTAAGTGCCAAGCCTCATCGAAGCCCCGTCGAACTCAAAGTAACAACGATACAGGGAAAGCCGCTGGGCAAGGGTTGTGTCCACTATTTCTCCCCTACAATCATCCTCCGCGTGGGACTCCTGCACGAGGAAGACATCACGTTTATGGTGCTGGAGGAATCCACCGCAGACATCATCCTGGGACGCCCCTGGCTCAACCAACACCAACCTCACATCCATTGGCCCACCGGTGAGATCCTGAAATGGGGAAAGTCCTGTCATCATACCTGCATCACTCCCCCAGTTAAAATTCCCATGGTCGTTCCTTCCATAAAGAAGTCATCCCTACCGGTCCAGTCCACATCAGTGGAAAGCCCCGACACTAAGGTGGATCATATCATCCCTCCTGAATATCGGGCATTCCAGGATGTGTTCAGTAAGCGGTTGGCAACGAAACTTCCACCTCATAGGCCATAGGACTGCGCCATTGACCTCCTGCCTGGAGCAACCCTTCCAAAAGGACGAGTCTATCCACTGTCTATCCCGGAGCAGAAGGCCATGGAGGAGTACATACAGGAAGCCCTCACTCAGGAGTTCATCCGACCATCTACTTCCCCTGCCGCTTCCAGCTTTTTCTTCGTGGCCAAGAAGGACGGAGGCTTGAGGCCGTGCATCGACTATCGCCATCTCAACTCTCAGACCGTCAAATTCAGTTATCCTCTTCCCCTGGTCCCAGCGGCGTTAGAACAACTACGCGGAGCCAAAATCTTCACTAAACTGGACTTGTGGAGCGCCTACAACCTGATCCGCATCCGGAAGGGGGACGAATGGAAGACTGCTTTCATCACTCCTTCCGGGCACTATGAATACAGGGTCATGCCGTATGGGTTATCCAACAGTCCATCCGTCTTCCAAAACTATATGAATGAAGTCTTCAGAGAATACCTTAACCAGTTCGTAATTGTCTACATTGACGACATCCTCATTTACTCCACATCCAAGCAGGAACACATCCAACATGTCATACTCGTACTTCGAAAACTCCGGGAACACCACCTATACCTCAAATCTGAAAAGTGTGAGTTCCACACGCCCTCAGTCCAGTTCCTGGGATACATCATCGACCCACGTGGCGTGAAGATGGACCAGGGGAAGGTGGACGCCATCACACACTGGCCTCAACCTGGTTTCATTAAAGAACTCCAACGCTTCCTGGGCTTTGCCAACTTTTATAGAAGATTCATCAAGGATTACAGTTTACTGCGTTCCCCTCTAACTTCTCTCCTCCGGAACCGGCCCAAGTCTCTGTCCTGGAACCCCGAGGCCACTGAGGCTTTCCACCTACTTAAACAAGCCTTCAAGACCGCTCCGATCCTAGTCCACCCTGATCCCAAGCAACAGTTCATTGTGGAAGTGGACGCCTCATCAACCGGGGTCGGAGCAGTACTCTCCCAGCGGCAGGGGGATCCTCCAAGACTCCATCCATGTGCCTTCTTCTCGAAGAAGCTATCCCCAGCGGAGCAGAATTATGACATTGGTAACCGTGAACTACTGGCCATCAAGCTGGCTCTGGAAGAATGGCGTCACTGGCTGGAGGGAGCCCAGCTCCCTTTCGAGGTAGTTACAGACCACCGGAACCTGGAATACCTCCGTGAAGCTAAGAGACTGAATCATCGGCAAGCTAGATGGGCCTTGTTCTTCACGAGATTCAACTTTAAGGTCACTTATCGCCCTGGCTCCCAGAACAATCGAGCCGATGCCCTCTCCCGTCTTCATCAAGCAGATCCTGGACGTCCATGGACCCATATAGACATTGATTTCATGACTGACCTCCCTCTTTCTCAAGGCTACACCTGTGTGCTGGTAGTGGTCGACAGGTTTTCGAAGTCATGTAAACTCATCCCTCTCAAGGGACTTCCCACTGCGTTTGAAGCAGCAGAGGCACTATTCCACAATGTATTCCGTCACTTTGGCATTCCAGAGGACATCGTCTCCGACAGAGGTCCCCAATTCATCTCCCGAGTCTGGTCAGCTTTCTTCCGTCTTCTAGGGGTGTCCGTCAGTCTCTCTTCAGGATACCATCCACAGACCAACGGCCAGACGGAGCGTAAGATACAGGAGCTTGGGAGGTTCCTGAGGATATACTGCCACCGTAACCAGGACTGTTGGAGCCAGTACCTACCCCGGGTCAGAATACGCTCAGAACTCCCTCCAACAATCTACCACCGGGCTCACCCCCTTCCAATGTGTCCTCGGATACCAGCCTCCACTCTTCCCATGGTCGGGTGAGCCCTCGGAGGTCCCAGCGGTAGATCACTGGTTCCGCCAGAGCGAGAGGGTCTGGGACTCGGCTCACGTGCATCTCCAGCGGGCAGTGCGGAGGCATAAGGAGCAAGCGGACGCTCGTCGAAGACCTACGCCGCAATACCAACCTGGACAGCAAGTCTGGCTCTCGACGAGGGACATCCGCCTCCGGCTGCCCTGCCGTAAGCTGAGTCCCCGATACATCGGACCATTCACTATTGAACGGCAACTGAACGAAGTGATCTATAGACTCCAGCTACCTGCACAGTACCGTATCTCACCTTCATTCCATGTTTCACTCCTCAAACCCTTCACTGAACCTTTGTCTCCTCCATCTACAGAGCCTGGTGATTATGCCGTACCTCCTCCTCCAGCCATCGAAGAGGACAACGACATCTTCCGGGTTAGAGCTATCCTCGACTCTCGACGACGGGGTACTCAATTGGAGTACCTTGTAGACTGGGAGAACTACGGCCCGGAGGAGCGTTGCTGGGTTAATCGTAACGACATCCTGGACCCCAGCCTTCTCACTGACTTTCACCGAGACCATCCAGACCGCCCCGCTCCCCGTGGCCGAGGTAGACCCCGTCGTCTCACAAGATCCCAGCCGTCAGGAGCCGCCCGTGGAGCAGGGGGTACTGTCACAGCCACACCTTCTACACTCCCGGAATCGGACACTTACGCCACACCCACTCGTCCCCAATCACCTGAATTCTGAACACCTGTGCATCATCACCAGTGCCACATATAAAGCCATCAGTCACCATCACCCAGTGTCTGGTCTAGCACCGATCTCCTCACTTACCTGAACGCCATTCGTATAACCTACCTGATCTACTGAACCCTCTTCATCCTCATCTGTATTCCTGTTACCATCGTCTTCGTCTGAGTCGCCACCTGTATCACCATTCACCTGAAGGAAAGTTGTGTTATTCTCTGTGTCATATACGTGTCAAGATTCACCTGTGTCTGAAACCTCTGATTCACATTAAACACTATATCACTGAATCCTCTGTGTCCTCGTCTGTGTCTGACATTTGTAAAGTAATAGATGTTAATTTTGAGCTGAAATACAAACTTGTCGGTGTGGGATCTATCCACTGAGTAACTGAAGACTGTTTCTGTGTTTAGTTAAATCAGACGCTGAGCGATCAGGACGTCACACTGACATGGAGGATGCAACCCAACGGGAAAGTCTTCCAGAAGAACAGGACTGTACTGAAACAATCTCCTGTTTGTTTTTCTTTGAAGTGAAATGTTATTTAATGTCATTCATTCTTAGTTAAAGATATCTGCATTATTATATTAGATTATTGCATTAGAAAATGTATAGTAATTTCTCAAAAATATTTACATATATTCATTTTTAAATTATTCATTTAGTTGAAAGATATGTACACCTAAATATGAGTGAAAAATGGAAGGATGTTTTAGCATTGTAGTTTAACTGCTACATGTGCCTCCTTTAAGAATATATAAAGGTGTTTGGGAGAATTTAAAATAAATGCATAAAATTTTTCTCACAAGCAAAAGGCACCAACTTATTAAACACTTTTCAACACTTAAAGGGGGGGGGGTGTAATGCTCGTTTTCACTCAATATCCTGTTAATCTTGAGTACCTATAGAGTAGTACTGCATCCTTCATAACTCCAAAATCTTTAGTTTTATTATATTCATAAGAGAAAGATAGTCTGTACCGATTTTTCCCGGAAAAACACGAGTGGCTGGAGGCGTGACGTGTGGGCGGAGCTAAAGAATCACGAGCGCCAGTAGGCTTTTGGGTTGAGGGCGTCTGGAAGCTGTGACAATACCGTGAGGACAAAACCAACCAAAACAAACCATGGCTAACAGTCAGATTCAGCGTAAATTTATGATCCAGAATCAGATCCAGAGGCTGAAATTGAACAAGAGCAGGATCAGCAATCAGTCTCTATGTGGTATGTACTGAAACTGTATATATTTGCTTAGCGGTTTTGGAAAAGTTCCACTTTGTCGTCTTTTTTTTTTTTTTTAAGCTGTACATGTGGAAAGTGCAGTTTGATGACAACAGCTAAGTTAACAACACAGAGATATTTGAAGCAGTTTTACTCACCGCCTGCGGTTCCAACACACGATCGTGACCCTTTTTCGTTGGGACTGCATTATCCTTAAGAAATAAACGGCGTCAAACTGGGCCTTGTTTGTAAAACAAGCATCTTCGAAATGCAGGGGAACAAACACAAACACTTGCACAACTCCGTTGATGCTCTGTAAAAATAAACTCCATCCACTGGTCCCTTAATGCTGTTTTTCTTTGGTAATCTGTGCAGGGTTGTCTTGCCCTGGCAACCAAAAACACACTTCTTTTGTGACATTTGGCGACGCTCTCGCTCTGATCAGTGAGTCTGTGCTCAGCCTCTCAGTGCTCTGCTATACGGGAGCGCGCGCTCTTCCGGCAGACGTGCCTTAGGACCCATATAAGGAAATTCCGCTCCATCTAACGTCACACAGACCCATACTCGAAAAAAACTTTCCGAAACTTGTGACAAACCGGAAGGAGTATTTTTGGAACAGAAATACTCCTTCAAACGTACAACTTAATTTTTGAAACTTTGTCCATGTTTAGCATGGGAATCCAACTCTTTAACAGTGTAAAAAACTCAGTATGCATGAAATAGCATTTCACCCCCCCCTTTAAAGGGATCATGACATGAGAAATCAAGTTTGCCTTGATCGTTTGTACCATTAAAGGGTCATGAACTGGTCCACTTATGACATTTGTATGGTTTTTACATTTAAAAAAATTCAAATCAATAAGAAATAGGCTATTTTCTAATAACAGTTTTTTTTTTTGCTGTGCCATTCCTGTCGTATCCAATATAGATGGCAGAGTTGCTTTTTAAAAGGGCTGGGTGTCATGTTCGATATTTTTAGGCACAGAACAAATTGCCTCGATACTGAGTATCAAAATGCATCTTTTCCTTGAGATCTATATATCATAATAATGCAGCAAAAATATGCTATTTGTAGCATTTTTACTCTGCAACTTTTTGAGCAGGAAAGGTTCCATTAAGTTACAATAACTCTACTCTCAGGGAGTCCTGACCAAGACAGGTAAAGAAATATGTGCTGTAGAGGATGAAAAGATAGGATGCAAGTTAGCAAGATTGTGTTGTGTCTGTGTGTGACATTAAAGCACTGTAGAGAGACAACCGGAATGTTATAGAGACACATCACAGAGGTGGAAAAAAGAGGACAGGAAAGCAGAGTGTCTAAAGGGAAGATAAAAATAATACATAGTGTCTTGGCAGTTTCATTGCTCTGTGAAGTGATGCAGGTAAAGTTGCAGGTCCTTACACTGGTTGATCTTCATGAGGAGGCTGAACACGAGGCCTGAATGCTTCCGCGTCACTGATAGACTCCTGAATAGCACCCTTAATTTACATGATACACAATGACATTTAAACTGCAAACTAACAATTAAATTAACATACGATTTCACACATCACAAAGCCACCCAATAAAAAATAAATAAATAAATAAATCTGTTTAATCTATTTAAATCATTTAATCAGGTTAAAATGATGTGACATATACACTCTGACTCACATAAGCACATGTGTGTTTTTTGGTATTTTCGCCCTTATTTGGCATAATAAAATTCACATGTTTACTCTACACGAATATAATGGAGGAAATGTAAAAAAAAAAAAATGATTTCATTGTAAAGAGAACCATTTGAAATACAATACATGAATGTAATTCTTTATAAATAGCATTATATATGTTTTAAATATTACAATAAACACACAAACAAAAACTTTTATTTTGATGCCACTAAATGCCAAAATGTACCAGAAAGAAGAATCTTTCATATAACAGCTTCTAAACAGGAGACATTGCATTATAACAGAAGGGAGATTTTTTTTTTTTTTTTTGCATTTAAATGTGTCATTTTGATTCTCCTTTGCAAAAACAGTATTTTTCTAAGACACATTAACCCCAGAATCCTATTTTACTATGTGCCATAGGCACTTTTCTTGATTTAATTATGTTTAGTTTTTATGTTTTTCTATGTAATAATTACAATCCACATCATCGACACAGCACTGTAATAATCCATGTGTATTTGCTGTATATTTAATGAAATGCATCATGTACTGTACTCATCAGATTGTTAGCAGTGCTTTCACATTTCAAAATACAGATTCAAAGATAAAAAAAGATATTAACACGCTTATAGCCTCACCAGACGCGTGTTCATTCCTCTCCATGGCGCCGCTCAACTTACTTCATCATCCATAACTTGTAATATGATTATTATAAATAGATTTTCTCCTAGCCACATATGCGAAAGCCTATTCCTCAAGCGATCATTGCTGAAAACTGAAAACTACATATCCCAGAGACCACCACGATTCTCCTGCGGAGATGGAAGGGGTCTCTGAGGCTGCCACCCTTCCCCAGCTGTTGAGCAAATTCCACAGCTCTCACTGCTCAGAGTGACATCTGATTGACTAATAGCGCTTCACGACAGAGAGCAGATCTACAGAACATAAGACATAAACCCCGGGAAGGCATTTGAAATGAAGAGCACGGGAGAAGTGTGTATCTTTTTCCTGGTGCACATCTGGACAAAACACTTAATATCTCACTAATGGAATCATGCAGAAATGTAAAAATTGTCTTGTTTGAAAGAAGAGATTCTAATCTAAAAGTAAAGTAACTAATATAGAGTATATAGACATTTGTAGCTGTTTGTGGCTGACTGAAGCGATGCTACGAGTAAAAATTAAAATTTGCTGCGAGGAGAGAAATTTCACATCACGATTCTATTGAAGATCATTCGATCTGTGATTGTCACACAATAAAATAATCTAAATAGTCAAATTCCTGAGAATGTGAAAAATATATAAAATACACGTTCTTCAGAAAAATTATTCAGAAATCAGAACTCGGAACAATCAGAAACAATCAAAATCGGAACAATTTTATGGCAATGACAAGACTGAACCACAAGATGTTGCCAAAGTATCTCAAGCAGAATAAAAAAAGATAATAATTAAATATAATAAATGATTAAATAAATAAATAAAAAAAGACAAGACTGAAGCCTCAGCATCCAGAACAGAGTATTTAGCTATAGCTAGCAACCACAAAACACAGCTGGCACCACGAGGACTCCCAATCAGAAACAGGATAGAAAGCGAGAATTTTTTATATCGTGTAAAACATTTGCTTTACCATTTTGGGGGTCCGTTTCCCAGATGAGCTGCACATCTGCTAGAAATAAAAAAGAAAAAACAAATTTCAAAGTATAAAAAACATTTACTTTACCATTTTGTGAGACTTGCCCCTCAATTATGCGGACATCATCTATAAATAAACACAAGATAATTGTCTAATGTACTTAAAACAAACAATGGATACATAACATTACTAAACCACTCTAATACAGTCAACCTGTGGCACTGCGTTAACGCCATGCAGGACATTACAGGTATGACCCCCCCAAAAAAAGTTTGTACTTATAAAAAAAAAAAACAGTTACTTTACCATCTTTTTCATCGATCAGATGGGCTGCCACTACAAATAAAAAAACAATTAAATGAAAATTATTTTCTGTTATGAAATGATCCATGTATAAACATTGTTCAAAACCACGAAGAGGAAATGTGTGAACAAAGACATGTGCCACTTTTTAAATGAGTGTGTCTACTTTTATCACCTCTGAGGTATAGTCATACACATCCACATTGGCTTTTTACATTAAAACATTAAAAATTAAAACATTAAACATTAAAACATTAAAATTTTATGGATAAAATAATATATTAAAGGTAATATGAATACCCAACAAAATATTTGTTTTCATATTGAATATTATACTTCAAACATGAATATCGCAATTCTCATGAAGGGTGTAATTTTATAAAATAATCTATGGTATGGATGAGATCTATGGTATAGATCCTCACTCTGAAGCTGTGAAAGCACTATCAACTCTCTTATTAATATTAGTTTGATAAACGTTTACATTTTAAGGATTAAAAAAATAAAAATAAGGTAGTGAGAATACCTAACAAAATATTTGTTTTCGTATTGAATATTATTCTTCAAACCATGAATATCACAATTCTCACAAAGGGTGTCATTTATAAAATAAACACGAGAGGGAATCCGAGCTCTATGGTATAGATCCTCACTCTAGAGCTCTGAAAACACTATCAGCGGCATATTCCTTTGTCTGCCAAAATAAAACATATGCCCTGTCATGACACGTGATTAATGACTCACCTATTGCCACCCCTTAAGTCTAAATGTAATGTCGGGGCTACAGGGTACAGGCTAAGGCTAAGGCAAATTAAATTGACATGGCTGAAACATAGAACGTGTCTCAGGTGTTCTTCATACATCACATCGAAACATAATGTCAGAAGTAAAGTTCTGAAGAAAATAAAGTGGCGGACAGTGTAATGAAGATGGAAGGATTAAAGCCACCTGCAGGACTTGATTTACTGCACAGTAATTTGTCGGAAAACTGGCAGAGATTTCAAGAAAAATTTGAGCTGTATCTTAATGAAACTGGAAGTGCTAGCAAACCAGCCAAGGTAAAGTCCTCAATATTTCTTCATGTAGCCATAGAAAAAGCAGTTGAAGTGTATAATACCTTCACGTTTGAAGAAGACGATGATAAACAAAATCTGTCTAAAATAATGGAGAAATTTGAAGAGTACTGTAACCCGAAGAAGAACATAACCTTCGAGAGATATATACGTTTTTCACGTGTGTGGAATGGGACATGCCAATTAGCCAATATATTACCGAACTAAAGCTAAAGGTAAAATCATGCGAGTTTGGACTGTTGTCAGATGCCAGAGAGAGAGACTTTTAAGAGAAGTTTACATTAGTCTTGAAGAAACTTCCCAGCTGTGTATCGTATCAGAAATGACAAAAGCTCAGATGAAGCAAATGAATGACAAAGATCAAAACGCACATGCCATTGCACGTGAAAGCAAGCATGTTGATGCAGTGAAAAATAAGCAGACATGCAAAAACGAGCAATGAAATGAAATACAAACCGAATGAAAAAGACAAAGCAAGCACTTTTAATTGCAAAAGATGTGGAAAGGAGCATGCATCAGGCAATTGCCTCGCATATGTCAAACAATGCAAGAACTGTGATAAAATGAATCACTTTGCTAAGATGTGAGATGAGACATGTGAGATGAGAGATGAATGGACAATTCTGGACATGTCAAATTTAAACTTGATACTGAAGCGCAAGCCAATGTAATCCCGTACAGCCTGCTGCAAAGAATTGGAAAATAGATCATACTCAGACCCACAAATGTGAAACTGTCAACATACACCAGAGACAATACCTGTGAAAGGAAAGTGTAACTGAAATATAAAAAGAAAACTCTGGAGTTCCTTGTGGTGAAATCAGATGCTTAACCAATATTAGGAATTAATGCATGTGAACAAATGGGGCTCATACAGAGAGTGATGGAATTGACCAAAAGTGACAAGATGGATATTTTCACAGAGTATGCTGATGTATTTGAGAGCATAGGTTGCCTGGAGGGCGAACACACGATCCGAATAGATAAAAGTTCATCCACACAGGACAATTCCAGTGACCCTGAGAGAAAACCTTAAAAAAAAAAAAGAGTTGAACAGAATGGAAAAACTAAAAGTAATAGAAAGGATTGAAGAGCCCACACAGTGGGTCAACCCCATAGTGAGTGTGGAAAAGTCTAATGGGAAATTAAGAATATGTTTAGACCCCCAAGATCTCAACACAGCGGTAATGAGAGAACACTACCAGTTACCAACAGTAGAAGAAATAACAAGCAGACTCTCAAAGCAAAATGCTTTACAGTGTTGGATGCTAGTTCGGGTTTTAGGCAACTCAAATTAGATGAGGCCAGCTCTCGCTTTTGTACATTCAACACACCTTTTGGCCGCTTCAGATTCCTCTGACTCCCTTTTGGGGTCAACTCAGCTCCAGAAGTTTTCCACAGGACGGTGAAACAACTTTTTGAAGGAATTGAAGGTTTTGAGACATACATTGATGATCTTTTGATCTGGGGAGAAACAAAAGCACAGCATTATTACAGACTGAGGCAAGTGCTAGAGAGCAAGGGTCAAGAACTTCAAGCTGAATAAGGAAAAATGCAAGATAGGCCTAGAGGAAATCAAGTATCTCGCAAAGGAGGGTTTGAAACCAGATGAGACCAAAATTGAAGCTGTCAGAAAAATGTCCATTCCAGAATTCAAAAAGGATGTGGAGAGATTTCTAGGCATGTTCACTTACCTTGCAAAGTTCATTACAAACATGATGACGGAGGAACATCAGTGTGCATTCAACAAATTGAAAACAATGCTCACTGAGGCCCCCTTGCTCAGATACTATGATGTCAGTCTGCCATTAAAACTTTCTATCGATGCATCTAAAAGTGGACTGGTTGCTGTTTTACTTCAAGAAGACAAGCCAGTGGCTTATGCATCTCGTGCATTGACTGGAAAAGAACAGCGTTATGCACAAATAGAAATGGAGATGTTGGTGATTGTGTTTGGAGCAGAGCATTTTCATCATAGGTTTATGGAAGAGAGGTAGACGTACAATCCGACCACAAACCGCTTGAAGCAATAATTAAAAAGCTGTTGAGCAATGCTCCAGCTAGAATACAGAGACTGTATGGAATGCCTGAAAGGAAGAGCCAAGCAGCCAAAGAAATACAAGGATATTGGAACTTCAGAGAGGAAATCTCAGTTGTGGATGGAGTTTTGTGCAAAGGAGAATGGCTCATAGTTCCAGCATCAATGAGAGCAGATATGCTAAAGCAAATTCAAGGTATTCATCTAGGCATAGAAAGCTGCAGACGGAGATTATTGGATTATTTACTTTGGCACATTTGTGTTATTACCATCTGTGTAAGTGGCCATCAGCACATCAGCACTTATTTGCATCGTAATTCATTATAAAGATGCATCTCTAGCAATCTCAGGAAGTTCTGTAATTGGCAAACAAAGTTAAATCTTTTTTTTTCTTTTTCTTATTATTCTTATTTTTCTTACTCAAATTATTCTTATTGTATTTTTCTAGTGCTTAAATAAATCATTTATATGATGTCTAAGTTTCTGTCTAGTGTTTTATAATTGAAAAAATCTATGCAGTGGTATGTTTAATGACTAAATAGTTTGTAGAAGCCTTCAATACTATTGGGAAATATATTTTCTTATATTTGGGGGGTGGGGGGTCTAGACATAGTCTCAGAAAAAATATTTGCAGGAGTCTCATTTTTCATTATATTGTATTCAGATTTGAAATAGAAACTCATGAAACATGTGGCTTTCAACCCATTACTTTTCTAGATTGCTCCAGGACTCATTTCATGTATTTTTATATCAAATAAAAAATATTTAAGAGTGGTCAAAAAAAAATCAAGGCACTTCAGTGTCTTATAAGTTAGGTAGAGCACTCTCAGCTGTGAGTCCCATAATGGGGGGTGCTGGCTAACAGGCTAAAACCTAGAATCTGTCTCAGGTCTTCTCCATACATCACATCGAAACATGGCTGGTCCTATTTTGTTTTTGTGATAGAAATTACAGGCAGAGAAAGAGAGAGGGAAATACAGAGCTTGTGATAATGATTTAGTTTAAACTTTTTGTAAACCTTTTATTTGAAGAACTGAAGCATGAGGAAGAATTTCTCTCTCAAATAATGTAAGGGGAATTTATATTTTCATTGATTTATTCTGTTTATTAATACGTTGAGAATCATTTTATACCACTGTCATATTAAATGCACACACACGCACACACACACACACACACACACACACACACACACACACACAAACACCTCCAGGTAAAAGTAGCCTAATCTTAGTGTAATCTATTAACTGCACACATCATAAACCCCTAATTTTTGTAATTGCAATGTACTAATGGAGTACAAACACTTCCTGTTTGTTGTTGACGGCTGTACTGCGTTTGAGCTCCGTCACTATATTCTTTTCATTGACTATTTTTAACTTAAAAATCAATTTTATACATCATCGTTTCCGTTTATATAACGCGTGAATATATCCTCTATTGTATTCTACAACAAAACAATCAGAGCGCCTCGCTATCACTAGTTTTATTTTGATCTCCCGGGTCCGCTATTAGCTTTTAGCCAGTTAGCATCAGCAAGCGTGGTTGCTGCTAACTGCGCTTACATTGCTAATACTTTATTCACACACATTACCACTGCTGTACTCACTTTTACTTGCTTTAATGGCGGATGAATGTCTCCACTCTGTGCAGCTCGAGCTCGAGGCCGTGGGGAAGCAGATTCGCGACCTGGAACAGAGGCAGGCCCAGCTGAGAGAGCGGAGAGCCGCGCTGGAATCATCCCGGGCTGACGCTCACAAGTCCGGGGGTAAGTATACAGCGTGCTGTTAACAGTCCCACCACGTCTACTCCGTGTGTTTCTCTGCGCAGGCCCGGTGCACCCAGGACGCGATCTTCCCAGATGTCCTTCACTGCGACGCCGGGACACCACGGACCCTGGGTGCATCCACAGCGGAGGACGCGAGCTGGGTCCCGGGCGACGACTTCTCCCCCTCCTGCCTTCGAGATCTCCATCCAGAACCGCTTCGCTTCCCTCCGCGAGACAGGACGCGACGCTGTGATCATCGGAGACTCCATCGTCCAACACGTAAGTGCTACGTTAGCTGAAGGTAAAGTGCACACTCATTGTTTGCCTGGTGCTCGTGTTCTCGATGTTTCTGCGCAGATACCCGCGATCCTGAAGGACGGGCGAGAGCCCCAGAGCGGTCGTGCTTCACGCCGGGGTTAACGACACCACGCTGCGACAGACGGAGACGCTGAAGAGGGACTTCAGAGCCTGATCGAGACGGTTCGCAGCACGATGCCCGCAGCGACGATCGTCGTGTCAGGACCACTGCCCACGTATCAACGAGGACACGAAAGGTTCAGTAGACTTTTGCTTTAAATGAATGGTTGTTGTCAATGGTGTAAGGAACAGAAACTGCTATTTGTTAATAACTGGAATCTTTCTGGAGCGTCCTAGACTGTTTCACGCTGATGGATTACACCCCAGCAGAATTGGAGCGGAGCTTCTCTACGATAACATCTCCAGGACAGCTTCGCTCCATGTGACTAGTTAAGACAATTCTCAAATAACCATTATGATAATAATAATAATAATAAATGCATTTATTTCATGGTGCCTTTCAGAACACCCAAGGTCACCTTACAAGCCAATATACAGGTCACTGCATAAGACAAACAAACAAGAAACAAACAGAATATACATATTAAAGTGGATTTAAGTCTCAATAAAAAAAATTATAAAAAAGCCTGTATAAAAAGATATGTCTTAAGACGCTTTGTAAAAGTCAACAAGCAATCGCTATTGCGAACATCGAGGGGAAGGGAGTTCCATAGGCGGGGGGCAACATGACTAAAAGATCTGGCACCCATAGTAGTAAGTCGAATCCGAGGTACCACAAGAGAAATTGAAGATGAAGATCTAAGTGCACGTGAAGGAGTATAAACCTGGAGAAGTTGAGTAAGGTATTGTGGTGCAAGATTATGAAGTGCCTTATAAGTGAGTAGCAAGATTTTGAATTCAACTCTATATTTTACTGGAAGCCAGTGCAATTGCTGGAGAACCGGAGAAATGTGATGAGTATAAGGTGTTCTAGAGAGAACACGAGCTGCAGAATTCTGAACCAATTGAAGTTTATGTAGCAATTTGGAGGGAATACCTGTGAGAAGAGCATTGCAGTAGTCTATACGTGAGGTGACTAGTGCGTGAATGAGAACTGCAGTATTATTATTTGAAAGAAATGGACGTAGACGATTAATTTTGCGCAAATGGAAGTATGCAATCCGTGTGATATTATTAATCTGAGCTTTAAAAGATAGTGTGCTATCCATGATGACACCCAAACTTTTAACCTGAGAGGAAGGACAGATTGCAGTATTATCAATGTGTAAAGAGAAACAATTAGATTTAGACACAACAGATCTAGTGCCAACAAGCAGAGCCTCAGTTTTATTGCCATTTAATTTCAAGAAGTTCGCTGAAAGCCAGTCTTTAATTTCAGCTAAACAGCTTGACAAAGATGGCGGAGGAAAAGAACCGGTAGGTTTGGCAGACAGGTAAAGTTGGGTGTCATCCGCATAACAGTGAAAATTAATACCATATTTCCTTAAAATATTACCAAGAGGGAGCATATATATAATGAAGAGAAGCGGGCCCAAAACAGAACCTTGGGGAACACCAGTGGTGACTGTAGATATTCTTGAACTAAAACCTTTTAGTTGAATACGCTGACTGCGTCCAGATAGATATGAACTAAACCAAGACAGAGCAGTGCCAGTAATACCAATGGAGACTAATCTGTCAAGAAGTATGTTATGTGAGACAGTATCAAAGGCAGCGCTCAAGTCAAGGAGGACAAGTATAGTTAAAAGCCCAGAGTCAGCTGCCAACAGTAGATCATTGGTTATTCTGACAAGAGCAGTCTCAGTGCTGTGGTGGGGACGAAAACCAGATTGGAATTGTTCATACAAGTTATTATTGGACAGATGTTCATGAATTTGAATTGCAATACACTTTTCAACTACCTTAGAGATGAATGGTAAATTTGAAATTGGACGAAAATTTTCAAAATCAAATGGATCACCCCCTGGTTTCTTAAGTATGGGTGTAATAATAGCAGATTTAAGAGATGGAGATACAAAACCAGAACCAAGTGAAGCATGAACGATTTTAGTTATCAACGGCAAAAGGGCTGGTAAACAAGCTTTAACTAAAGGAGTTGGTAGAGGGTCTAATTGACAAGTCGAAGATTTAGATTTACCTATCAGACCCACTATCTCTGAAGTAGTTGGTAGTGTAAAGTTAGAGAAGACAGAGTGGGAGGTGTGTGAGTGATAGACTGAAAGGAGTCATTGTGAAGAGTACCAGTAAGTAATTGCCGATGTACATTTTCAACCTTAGATGTAAAAAAAGTCAAAAAGCGATCACATAAGTCAGTGGAATACATATTAGATGGCAAAGAATCAGGTGGTTTCA